>NC_034419.1:10120383-10380905 GCF_002078875.1 Numida meleagris | reverse complement strand
GGCCCCGCCGCGGGAAGGGGAACGTCGGCCCCCTGCGCCCCGCAGCCCTCCCCATGCGGCCCCGCGAAGCCGGGGCTCGGGGCCGCGCTGCCGCGTGGCTCTGTGGCTCCGCGCCGGGCAGGAAGGAGTTACGGATGTGCTGGCGAGGCTTGGGAGTTCGCTGATGGCTTTTCTCGGCACGTTCCGCGCTTCGTAAGCATCGCGAAGTTGTGTGGCCTTAAAGTATACTTTTTTTTTTTTTTTTTGGATCCCGCAGAATTCAACTGAAAGCAGTAATGCTCCCGAGCAATGCTAACTCAAGCAATAAAGTTATGTAGAAGAGGGATTTTCTCCTAATTTTGTCCTAATCTCTTTTGGAAGGCAAGTGTGTTTAATTCTCTTACTGCATCCCCTGACCTCCCAGCTCTATACATGCTGGCAAAATGAGCTCTGAGCTTCTGAAAGCAGCAATGCAGCTGCACCCCCCCCTCCTGCAGAACACCCAGGACCTGCACAGAGCACAGACTGGAAATCCAGGCTGAGAATGGGGTTCCCACTGCTAACACTTGATCAGCCCTAAGGCTTTAAGAAAGGGAGAGCAGCTCAAGGAGGAGCCACAGGGAGTGACAAAGAACGCACGTGGCAGGCTTTGTTCTGCCCTGGTGTAGGGCTAAGCCAGGAGGAGGAATTCATTGCATGAAGGAAGCTGGAGTGAGGAGCACAAGGGGACAGGGCATGGTGGGCTGTACCCATGGGACCGCACAGCTCTGTGCAGTGGGAAGCCCTTCCCGTGGCTTTTAAGGAGCTGGGAGGTGCACTCTGTTTTTTACATTTACATCTCCCGGTAGTGAACACTGGAAAACCTGACTCAGGGCTCCCAGAGGACCAAAGTCAACAACCATCCCCTCAGCCCAGCTTCCCCAAGCTCTGCAGCAGAAACAAAACCAATGTGAAGTGACCAAGCTTTACTCTAGTTATTCATGCCCTTCAAAGAAAAGAAAGTAAAGCATCCCCATTGGAACCCAGGCACTGACCTGCTGAGAGATGTCTGTATTTTGCAGCTGCAGGGCCTGGGCCCATCTGTGCTCCCATCCCAGGTGAGATCCACAGGGCTCAGTGAGCTGAGGGGAAGCACACCCTTAAGATGTGTGGGGTACCTGCTTGGTCTCAGCTGCAGATACATTCAGCACCAATGCTAAATGCTGTAATTAAAAGAACAAACACATTTTCAGGTGCGTCATGGTGGAAGCAGTTGATGGCAATAGCACACATGGTAGGTCAAGGCCGCACCTGGAAGAACCAAGAAACAGGTATTTGCTAGGGACTGACAATGGTTCCTTGCTCCCTGTTTGCACAGGGCATCACACCATGGGGTCAGAGCATGGCTGGGACTATTTACCACTGCGAGGGCACTACTGATGGCCAGTAACAATGGCCAAAGGTTACTGATCACACCACGTGGAGGAAAATGATTTGTTAATGCTGGGGAAGTGCATTTGATCCGTGGGTGAATAGGGAGTGCATTTGGCCAGCAGAAGGATGCAGTTGCTTTGGTGCAGTGCACGCTCGATTCCCTCCCTGCTCATTAGCTGTCTCATTACTGTCTCCTCAGCAGGTTTTTTCCCAGTGATTGCTGTTTCCCAGGCTCTTGGTGCCACTGAGTGAGATTAACCCCAAGCTTTGGTCTGATGACCACAGCGAATAGAAAGTTAACAGCAACAAGTTTCAGCTGGAAGCTGAGGAATCGGTTCAATTCCTCCCCAAGTCCTGGTTTTCTGGCTGCTAGGAAAAGGCGCCCTTCTAGGTCATACATTGCTTTTCTGCTCAGCTGTTCAACGCCACAAAAATAGTCTACCTTGGCCTCATGCTGGTGAGGCCTCCATCTGCTGGTGGCCAGGCTCCAGTGCATATTGCCAGAGCCCCCGAATCTGACCATGCCAGCCAGGGTTTGAGCAGCTCTGTAGGGAATTGCACTGATGCAGTACGGACTTTCTTCAGAGACCGGCATCTGAGGAGTACTCACAGAGATGGGGAATTTCCTCTCCATTTTCTAAGCGCTGTACCATCACGATGCCTCCAGGATTTCTGTGGGCACTGATATGCCCTGTGTTACTCAGCCCTTCCGTTTCAATTTCATGGCATCATTGCAATATCAGCTGAGGAGGACCTCGCCAAGCCTCAGCTCATCCTCTACTTGAGCAGAGTATGTAGCTTGTTCTGAAAGTTTCCCAGAGATAGACCCTCCTGGCTCTGCAGAATCCCACAGTGGTGGGGTGGTCTTCCTACCACCTTATCTGAACCATCCTTGTCATGACTGGGACTCTCCACTGTTTTGCCTTGGGCCAAGCAAAGGAGTTCAGTTCTGTTACATTTGTTAACCAGGAAAGGCCAGTTCTGCTCATATCAACCAGCTGAAATACTTGCCTTCTCAAGCAGGGCATTGATTTTTTTCCGCCACCTTCTGTAGCCCTTTACACTGACAGAATGTGGGTTTTCAAATATTATTTCATAAAAACACTAGTGTTTAAGCCCACCTGGTATCAACTTACAACAGCTGTAGTTCAAAGCAGAAAGGAATCATGTTTGGTGGGCTTCTTTTCACCATTAAGAGCTGTAGTAACTGTTAGCAGGCTCAGTATATACAGAG
This sequence comes from Numida meleagris, assembly GCF_002078875.1. Classification (NCBI taxonomy): domain Eukaryota; kingdom Metazoa; phylum Chordata; class Aves; order Galliformes; family Numididae; genus Numida; species Numida meleagris. The sequence continues at coordinate 10,378,279 of NC_034419.1, read as the reverse complement.
AAAATAGCAGAAACAGTTTGGGTAAAAGGTAGAATTTACATTAAATACCTTTGGGAAGATAACTGGAGAGTTGCAAGTACATAAAATAAGGGGATTGGTGAATCTTTATGGGCAGATTTTGCCGCTAGTTCTTACCATGTAATGCTGGTGCCTTGAGAAACCTCCTCGGTCTTCAGGGGCTGTGGCAGGGAGCGTGCAACTGATCCCAAAGACACTGCACGGCCTGGGGAATCCTGCCGAGTTTGTGGGTGTGACAGCGTGCATTGCCTAAAGTTAAGCAGGTTCACACACCTTGTCAGAAGAAGAATAGTAAGGATTAGGATAGTGCAAATAGCACCTGGTCCTGAGTGGTTAATATTGTAACCTTGCTAATTCCATAGCTTGCTGACCTTTCTGCTCCTGAGCAAAACGCTAATCGCTTCCCAGAGATCCTTTGGCAACTGTCTCACGGGAAATCTCCCTGGAGACAAGGAAATTAAAAACTGCCCTCTCTGCTCTCATCCTGAAATGCTGGCCTCTGTCAAAAGAGACATCCAGAAATCATTCATTTAACTTTCTTACTGCCACAATTTAAAGTAATAAAAAATAAATAAATAAAAGCAGCAGCTGTTTTCTTTTAAAAGCACCAGTGGTGATGGGAGCAGACCAAATTACAGGCCCTGAGGACTGCTCTCTGCCTGCTACGCTTGCTAGAAATGCCACTGGTATGAAGGAAACTCCCACCTGCCATTTTATTCAGTGGTGGCAACTAGGGACTGTGCTTGCTTTTTGTACCAGACATTTATATTTCATTAGTTTATACACTGTAACCAGCTGGGAGCTCGTTCTCTGCTGTCTGATTTAGAGGCTCACAGGCAGAAGGGATGGGATTTACAGGTACATGGTAGAAAACCAATTGCCCTTGATCTTAGCACCCTGGGAACTGCAGCTACTTCCGACAGCAAGAGCAACAAATCTGTCAAGCCTCCCACCAGCAGCACAAGACTCCTGCAGTCAGCTTCTACTCTGTGCAACGCTACTGCTCGTGCATTTCCAGCAGAAAGCCTCAGCCTCTCTTGCTGCTGTCGGTCAGCTCCATCTGCCACCCCCAGAGCAGCTACATGTGGGGTCACACAAAGAGAAGGGGACGCTGCTGTGTTGCTCCTGGCTGAGGTGGGAGCCTGCTGGTGGCTTTTCTGCTTAGCAGAAGGCTGGTAGCCCTGCAGCAAGCTGCCACCATTGAATCATTAAGGCTGAAAAAGACCACTGAGGTCAACTAGTCCGACCATCAACCCATCCCCACCATGCCCACTAAACCACATCACTCAGTGCCATGTCTTGCCATGGTTCTGCCCATTGCGTGTTGGTGCACAGCAAATGGGTCAATACACAGCTTCTCTTACATTCGATGGAAACATGCTTCAGAGATGAAGAGAAATAGGTTTCCAGCTGTGCCACGTAGCTCACAGTGCGGCACAGTGATATTCAAGTGCCTGTAGGATTAGAAGCACTGAGTTTGGGATTAAAAACAAGTCATGGTCTATCTTCTCCAGATTAAACATGTCTTTCTTATGAAGTCCAGGTCAGCTGCAGCCACTTTGCTGTAACGTGCCAGGACTGGGCCATCCCTCTCTGTGTGACAGCCACTAAGGCTGGGCACCAAGGGTCTCAGCCATAGCAGCTGGTCCTGCTCTGAGCCTGCCCCAACAGCACATTTACATCATTGTCCTCTCAGCTGGGCCACCTTTCTCATTTGGGACACCCACATAGAATCACAGAATGAGTTTGAGTTGGAAGGAACCTTTAAAGGTCAGTTAGTCCTACTTTCCTGCAGTGAACAGGGACACTTACAGCTCGATCAGGTTTTTCTGTTTGTGTACTCATATTGAGCGAAGAAGGAAGTGCTGATTTCTAACAAAACATCCCAGCACATGAGAAGACAGCAGATATTGGTGAACAAGCCAATGGATAACCAAGGGGAGTACTCCGCTCCCAGCCCTGTGCTGGAATTGCTGCCCAATACTGGGTGCCCCATGTCCCTTCTGACGTTTGGAAGCTGGAAGATTCAGTTCATGCTGCTGCTGAAATCCACCTGACAGAGCTGAGGAGGAGCAAACCATCAATATCATCAGGTGGCATCTCATCAGCTGCCAAAAAACGAGTTCTGTATGTGTGCTGCCTCACCTTGTGGAAATGGCTGGGACCTGGGGACACCACTGGGAGATCTGTCCTAATTTAAGGGTGACTTGAGCACTCTGCTCTTTAAGCATTTGGCTGAAGCTGGTGATAATTAGGAGGGAATGTTTGCCCACAGGCACGGTGCCTCTGCTGATGCATCTGCAAGCCCAGATTGCCAGTTTGAAGCCTGCAAGGAAAAGGCCAGGTCTTTGTCTGCCATAAGCATTTTCACAGAGGCTTTATTGATATTTATCCCAACAGAGTAGCAAGGTGCAGGATGTCTATCCACATGCATTTGATAAATTTTTAACAGCATGTAGCAAAGGCTGCTCAGAAATTGCAGTGAAAAGTCTTGTTTTTCAGCTGCTGTTGTGCTTGCATCCATTGAAATGACTCCAAATACAAAGGGAATTAAAAAAAAACAAACACCAACACTCAGGCCAAAGACAGTCTGACCCTGTAAATAACGTAAAATGCCATCAGTGCAATGCTGTAAAAGCACGGTGTCAGAGCAGCGCTATAAAAGTCTCCTCAATCACAGAATGAGCCTCCTGTAGACTGAGCCACCCTCCCAGTCACACAGTGCTGTACGTTTTAGTACGTGGTACTATGTAATAGTGTACTGCCTGCCTCCTTCCAGGGGCTGCTGAGCCTGTGCCTTCTCCCTTATAGCCCTGATGTAGTGATCAGACCATCAGAAACACTGGCATTGCCTTATGACACAGCATAATGGCCCTGCAAGAAAAGGAGAATGAAAGGATGCAACAGAATGGAGCAATGTTTTCAGTGAAGCCTGTGTGATTGAGGTACACATCTAGGTGAGTCTTTAGGTTCTTAAATCCCGTAAGTACCACTGAAACATCCCTTCATGACTAAAAACGGAGTTTCTTGTTTACTGAGGGGGGTATGATTAAAATAATCATAATCTAAATACTGTTTGAGAGGCTGTATGTACCCTGCATGTACTGCCACAAAGTCAAACTCACAGTTATTCCTGCAATTTTAAGCACAGAGGAGTAATTGCCCACACCTGGGCATGACAGGGCTGGCCAAATCCAAATTAAACAGCTTCAATTTGATGGAAACCCTGGCTGAAAAATCATACGTATATTCTCTGTCCAGCCATCTTCCATGGCTCTATGTGTTTTCACTATTCTAAGAAGCCTGAGATACTATTTTTATTTAGACTAAAAATAATAAAGGCTTTTCTCCAATCCTCTGGGTGCCCTAATTGAATTATGTCTGCATTAGTAAACCCTGGCACTGCTAAAATCAGCCAGCCAGTTACCCATAGTGGTGTCTAGGAGGCACGGTGTCTGCCTCCCCCAGAAACTCTCTCCAGAGGTGCCTTGTGCAAGAAGTTTAGTCCTGGAGAGTTACCAAATGGGGCTAGTTGCAATTATGGAGTGGAGAAAGCACATTCCACGTCTCTGAGCCATCGCACAGAAAGCCCAGCTGCCTGGTTCCTCTCCTTTACAAAGAGATTTCTCTTAACAAGGAATTTGGTCCAGTGTTTGCACAGGCTTTTGTAGATAGGAGAGGATGGGGCACTGGCTTTGAGCCACAGCTCTTATTACTACCACAATTAATTCAGAGGAAACAGCCCAAGGATGGCTGAAAATGTCAAGGAACGGTCTGGCTGCTACCAAGCCCACATCTTATAGCACTGAATGGCTGTGCTTGTTAAATATTGCTGCATTTCCAGCTGGTTGCAATGGGCTCTACGCTTTTCAGTATAGCTAAAATAATCCACAGAAGCATCCCTAAGCCTGACCTTCTCAGAAGTTTGCTGTCACTGAGGGGGAGAGAGAGAAGAAGCCAATTCTTTTCTACAGATGTTCTCAGCAGTACTGTGATTTCAGCAAAACCACAGAGATTCGAGTGCCTCTCATAGCTAAGGAAGCAAGCACAGTCAAATGCCTTCCCCAGACCTTCCTCCCAGCTAACAGTGCAACCAGTGTCACTGAAGGAAAAAAAAAAACAAGCAAACAGTGGGGATTTTATTTATTTATTTATTTATTTTGGTGTGATTTCTGTGGTTAGAGCTGCGGCTAAAGGCAGCAGTAGCAGGTTACAGCAGAAACTGAATACGCTACTGTGCAGAGCTTTGGTTCAGTGAACTGGGCAGTCTGAAAGAGAAATTGGTTTGCAAACTTCAGAAATGGATTTAAACAAAACAGGATTATCTCTTTCAATGAAGACATGCCTTTTTTTTTTGTTTTGTTTTCCCCCTCAGAAAACACCAGCTGGATGCAGTACAAGATAGCATGCTGGAGCTAATGGAGTGAAGGAGCTTGAATAAAGTGCTTCACTCGGCCTCTCAGTGGCTTATGCCCCTGCAATGCCCCTGCCCAGCTGCTCAGTGCAGCAGCCCTCTGCTCCCATAGAGGCTTCTCCCACGTATGAGACAGGAGAGTAAATCCACCCCCATCCTCCCAGCCTCATGTTGCTTTTTACAGATGCCCACTGCTCATGTGGAAAAGCTTCTTGCTGCCCTTCAAAGAAGCTGTAACTGAGCAGTAAAATCATCAATGAGAGGGAGCCACGATTCTGTATTACCTAGAAGTATGGTTGGCCAAGAATATAAACTCTTGCTCCATGCAAAGAAAAGATTAGGAACTGGGGAAAAAATGTAATCAAGTGGAGTTATTCTGCCAGTTAATCCTCATCCACGCTGCAGCGCAGTATATATGGTTTTACTGCCCTCTCAGCTTTATTTCCCCTGATAGTTGGTCTGTGGCCAGCCAAACTATTCCTGTGGAGCCTAAGGGAGGTTCATGGTGCTAAACCAGCCAACCATGCAGTCGAGGCAAGTCCTGACTTTCCAGGACCTCCTCTCAAGATTTCCAAAGCTTGACAAAGTGAGCATGGCTCCATGGGTCTCGTGAGCCACTGATGGACTACCCAGAAATTTATAGTTGTGTGGTTGCTACAGCTATAGCTAAAGGAGAGACACACTTTTCTATTTCATATTTTCCAGTGAAGGCTTAATTGGAGTGTGCAGGAGCCAAGGAAAGAAAATCATTTTCAGCTGAGTTCTCTAAAATGTATTCTGCAATCCATCAGGACAAGTGCACATTAGCGAGAAGCCTAATCGTACATCCCACTCCTTGTGACCACGACTAGAAATGACAATGAATGACACAATGCAAAATCTCTTTGTTGTGATTACAGTATCCCCAATATCTGTCCTGAGTTCAAAGAAGCCACGTCTGTGGCTGCGTGCTGACATCTGAGAAGATTATCAAGGAACAGGAATCAATGAATAGCTACATTAAACCACTTCATGTGCCGCATTAATGTGTTAAATAACGGCTGAATAAAGAAAGAGTACGTAATAGCTGAGTGAAATATTAGCCCATGCAGAAACAGTGCTAAAAGCATCAGTTTTTCCTACAAAGAAAAGCGGTGATATTTCTATACAGACCCAGCCAAAAAGACTTTCCACCCACTCCAGCTTTTGAAACAATTAATCTCATGGAAACCAGAGAGGGAAATCCTGCTGTGGAACCAAATGCTTTAAAAACAGTACTTTGGTGAAAGGTCCAGTGGCAGTGAAAGCAAATGCACCTGACTTTCTGGGCTGCATTCAGAGAAAGCTCCTATTAGCTTCAGTGACAGATGTGAATACTTCTGCTCTCCAATATCTCACCTTTCTTTCCAATTCTAAATTACATTAAGTGCAAAATAAAGGAGAAAAACCTTTCCTTACGTAGAGTCAGAAATCTGTTTTTCTTCTTATCAAAAAAGCCCTTCCAACCACATACCCTCAAGAATATTGGCTGCAAGATCAATCAGCAGTCTTTTACCGAAGAAACCCATTTAGCACACACATTTCCCAGGAGGGCAGGGTCTAAACCTTCTCCAGGGGCAGAAGATGCCATTTCTGGTGGCATGGGATTTGGTACCAGATCAGCATCTGCATTACACCAGGAACTCTACATTGTGTAGAGCAGTGCCACAAATGATAACTCCTAGACAAAAATGAACCTTAGAGCAACCAAGATGGTTGCACTTTGGGACAACTGCAAGCAGTTGAAATGAATTATTGTTGCTGGAAATGTCGATCTAATTCAATAATAGGTGGTTTACCCGCATCACAAAAACGTGCACGCACAATCTGGTATTGCAATGACAAATGTAGAAATGAAGGCTGGTACTCACTAGCACCTAAAGCACTGTAAGGAAGTGATGGAAAGCAGCTTGTTCCTTGGAGTCAAGAGGTGGTAATTTCATCCTCTCTCACAGAGAAAACACTGGTTCCTGAATTTAAATTCTCACAGAGTAAGAAAAAGGAAAAATGCCCTCCAGGTTGTTTCTTATCCACAGAATTAACTGAGGCCATGAATTTTGAGGCTCTCTCAAACAGACAGCATCTCATTTTCTAACACTTTTCAAAAAGCCTAATAAAGATGAAATGAGCAGCATTTTTATTACTCGTTCCAACACAGAAGCCAGGAGTGGAAACACTGGGGGACACCGCTGATTCAGTAGACAGATGCTGTGGTGTCTCTGCATTAAAACCTTATGGATGAAGCTGTGGGTATAGTTTATATAAAATCTAGGTTGAGCTGTGTGGGGGACTGAGGCGAGAGAAGGAGATGATGGAAAGCAGCGGTTCCCAATTTACCATATTGCACGAGTCCTCTGTAAAACGGAAAGGGAAGCAGCCATGAGCTCAGAGCTCTGCTCACACATTCAGCAGAACTTCCCAAAGTCAGAGGGGAAGGCTCAGTGGCCCAGGAGTGATGGCAGCTCCCCACACCCTTCTGCTTTGGAAAGGGGGTACTCGGTGCTTCCTGGCAAGCTCCAAAAGAGTTTTAGTGGTAGGACTATAAAGGCTTGATTAGAAGGGCCATGTTGCCAGACAAGTTAATGCCATGGGGAACACTATGCTTTCATGGCTCTTTATGGCAAAAAGGACACAGCCAAGTGCACAGTGAATCTTGTAAGCTTTGTAGGAGCCCCATAAATGCTTCCAAGCGCTGATGAGGTGAGAACATGGAGCTCTGTGCCCTACCAGTAGCTGTAGGTTCCTTTCCACTTAACTCTAATCAATTACACATTTGCTACCATTTCAAGTCCTCTGTTGCACATTTGGCTGCTGTAACATGGACCTCTAATCTACACTACTGTCTTCCTAATACAGAAGCCATGACCCCACAACAGGAGGAAGACAAATGGCTTTAGAAGCCCACTCCAAAAAGCACCCAGTGCAGTGAGAGGATCCCTCCGAAAGGAAACCCACGGGGAAACCCTTACGCTTGCAAGCTGCCATCAGAATTGGAAACAGCCTGCTCTTGGCTTGTACTGAACACCCATCCCATGTGAGTACCATGGACCTGGAGGGTTCATCTGGCCGTTAGACTGACCTGGAAGAGAATCCCAGAGGGTGAGCAGTCCTCCCACAGCACAAGGTGTGAATGGTAAGAGCTGCGTGGAACAGCCAGGCAGGCAGTGGTCACAGTCTCCAGCAGGTTGTCAGGTTTTGCTCTGAGGGAAAAGGAGAAAAAGAGTTTGAACCATAGAATCATCAAAGACCACTAAAATCAATCATCCCATCACCACCACTCCCAGAGCTGTAGGACTCCGTGCCATCCAGACTCAGGCATCTGGCAGGATGTGTGCAGGCACACGGACGTGTGATGGAAACACTGATCTGCATGTCTCTGAGGGCGGTGGAAAACACTCAGCCTGCTGCTACACTCTCTTTATGTACAGATTTATTTTATTTATTGAGGGTCTCTCACAGTTCAGGAGCACACAGAAGAGTTAATTTAATTTACTATGAAGTGCCGCACAGTGGTATGAAGTGTTTCATACACGGACAGGATGAAACGGTTTCACTGAATTGAAAAGCCAAGTTATTTTCAATTGCATTCGGAAGGGTCAGAAAACAGAAGAATGGGAGGAAAATCTTTTTTCCATGGGATGAAAGGAGATGGAAGTTAATGATCTCTCATGATTAACTTACACCCTCTTAGGCATTAATGTTAAATCAGCTAGGCTCCTGCTGATTTATCTCCTCTAAGACACCTTTAACAACAAATCCATTTCTTTCTGTTCAGTTTAAGTACAGGAACTTGAACACCTCACTATAAGTTTGCTTGAGGTTCACTTCCACAGTAAAGGGGAAACCTGTCACTTTGCTTCAACCGGCAATGCAGCAAAGCATGAGTGTATGCACATAGTTTGGGTTTTTGTCATTTTAGCAGGTTGTCCCCGGTGCCCAAAATTTGAACCAAACCACAGCCCCCAGTGCTTTTGTTCTCCATTGTAGCCCACAGGTGTTCTGCAGTAGAAATTAAAACGTTGCTGACGGAATGGCTGAATTTCCAGAAATCATAGCATCCTTCCTGGGGAACACTTCTCCTTGAGAGCAGGAGGATTTTGCAGAGATGCAGTGAGCTTTCCCCCCATGCTGGGGATGCTCTAACATCTAATCTGCACCTTCCCAAGGATGCCTGCTGAAGCAGGAGGCCAGTGCAGGTCCATCTCAAGCTATACATCACAGAATCATAGAATCACAGAATTGTTTGGGTTGGAAGGGAACTTTAAAGGTCACCTGGTCCAACTCCCCTGCAATGAACAAGGACGCCTGCAGCTGCATCAGGTGCTCAGAGCCTGGTCCAGCCTGACCAGGGTATTCACATCCAAACCTGTTCAGCGTGCTGCTGACTGACACAGGGAATAATGCCATTTCTAGTACAAAGACAACCTCTCTTTGCAGAGAGGTTATGCTGCTCTTTAAAGCACAGCCAAGAGCAGAGTGTGCTCTTGCATCCTGCCGAGGGATGGTTTTCGCAGGGACTGAGCCCTGGCAGCTTCCCCAACAGCACACCGAGCTGCCAAGTATGCTCGGAGCCATGAAGGCAGCACATACACCCCGAAGCAGCCCTGCGTGTGTCTGCAAGTTTGTCCAATCATACCCTTGACCCCCGTAGGCATCCTAACTCCACCCCTCCAGAAGGCACTGCAGACAAACCCTCTCTTCTTTCTGTTTAAGAGAAGGCACATATATGAAAGCCCTAATAAAGAAGAGCACACTTCCCTCTTTGTGCATAGAGAGCATCAACTGGAAAGCAGCCAAGCAATTACCAAGCCCAAGAAGAAAGAAAGCATCAAACTCGTTACCCAGAAGACTTACAAACCAAACCTGAAAGGGATTATAAAAGCCCATCCAAACAGACATAGCACCATGACAGCAAAGCACCCAGCCCTCAGGGAGGGAGTGGTACCCCAGCAGTGTGGGGCAGCCATGCAGCCGCCTGACCACGGGCACCATGGCTGTACCAAACCCCACTGCCTGCCCCATGCCAGCCAGCCAGTCCCAGCACACCAGGAGATGCCTTGCTGCAGAAAATCAGCAGCAGGGAACATTCCCCTAGAGGTCATTTTTCTGCTGATCAGAGCCCTGATGATGGCTGGCTGTGCTGCATGGATGGGCTTTGTTCATGCAGGGCACCTGCAGCTGGCTTATGGCCTGGCTGGATGTTTGGACAGCCCTTCTCAAGTGCATCTGCTATTCAAACTGACCCTACACATTCCATTGGCAGTTTGTTTTTTGGCTGTTTTCCCCCTTCTCTGGGCTCGTGACAAGGAGTTTGCTAACAATGGGCTATGGCACAGCCTGGAGCTGGGACTGACCATGTCAGATCACAAGATATTTTTGTTATAACCTCTATAAGTAGGGGAAAGCCATGACTTTGAAGTAGAAAAGGTTTTTTGTTTTTTTTTTCCTCTTGAGAACATGAAATCTTCCAGATCAGACAGGCCTTGCCCAAGGCGGTGTTCCTAGAAGAAGGACTGTTTTAAGTTTAACCTCCAGCTGCACCCTGAGCATTGGCGGTCTGTGGGGGCAGATGGATGTCAGCTCCTCCAGCTGCGATTTTGGCTGGCCAGATGGTCAGCCCTGCACACATATGGGTCGGAGTTGAGCCTCCTGCCCATCCAGTGGGAAAGAGTGCCCACATCTGGGCAGGGCACATCTACCTGGTACAAACTGCCTGGCAGCTGAGAGGGCATCAGCATTGTGTTTTCATACCTTTTTGGCTATCAAGCAAGGTGTGATTCCAGTGGATTACATGCAGCACTGTGAATCCAGGGGAAACACCAACAAATAAATCAGCAAAACCTGCAGGGTCATTGCAGCATCTGTCTGCCTGATGTCAGCTGCGGAGGAAGCGGCTTGCTCCTTTGCCCTCTTGCCCCCATGCCAGAGACCTAACAAGTCAGCCAAGGAGCTACGTGAGACAGGGCTTAATTGCAATAAAATATACCAAGCACATCGCACGTATTGATTTGTAACTCTCATCAGAGGTTGTTTTCATAAAGTAATTGCAGATGCTTGCTCTTGTTGCTCGCAAGTCAAATCTCGGTCTGTCTCACTTAACAGCCTCTGCATCACAGATCTCACGAGAGGTTTGGACACTTTAAAAGGATCAGCAATTATCTGTGGTGCTGGCTTTGCATTTACTTTCCTTGTATATTCGTGCCAGCAATATTTTAGCAAGCACATAACAGGAGGAAGCAGAGACTGACAATGGGGGATACAGCTGAAGTGAAGCAGATGTCTTTTAAATTCAGAGCACACAAAGCACAGAAGCAGTGAGTAATCGAACACAAACCAGAAGTGAAACCAGAAAAGCTGAATTTTATACCTAGAACTGAACGCTACAGAAAAAAACAAAGAGCGGTGGTGCAGAAAAGGCCTTATTTTAAAAACTCTTCCCTTCTTTGAATACCCCATTGCATTGCCAAGCAGCACAGATAAAGAATTTCAATAAACTCAGTTTCGCGTTGACCATATCCCCCATGTTATTGCTTTTTGGCACTGCACGTAGGACACCTCCAGGCCAAAACACAAGTGATGCCGAAAGAACAACTGCTCCTTCCTTCCAGGAAAGCAAGCTTTCTGATTGTTACATAAACACATTTGGATCTACTTTTTTGGACATTCACCACAATAGCAATTATACCATTACCAGTGAGTCAGAGAACATTTTGCTGACATTTTAAAACGTATAACTTAAGGTCAGAGCCTCCTAAACTTCGCAAACAAGTAGACCTGATGGGAAACAGCCTTATTCACTCCAGTGGGACTGCTCTAATGAGCAAGGGTTTGTAAGATGTGATCTTAGACTGTGAACTATATGGAGCTCCTTTGTTTTAATTGCAAGGCACTGGGCACATCCAGGCAAGAGCAAAACATGAGGATAAAAGCAGCTCTGGAGAAACAGCAGATAATTATAAAATGAGAAAGAACCAAGGGTGGAGGGTTTTTTCTTTCTGCTGGTTAATCTAGGAAACCTATTCAACTGAGGCAGAAACCAGTGGTCATTAGCAAAGTGACACGCAGGCAGTAAAAAAGCTCCAGTCTGGGCTTTTACAGTAATCACAGACCTGAAAGATGGACTTTCAGCTTCTTTTGGAACAGCTCTCTTCTAAAAGCAGACCTGAAACATAACCCACACACCAGAAGCTATCTTTGGTGCAGAAGCTCTTCTGGATAAACCAATGCGAGGAGTATTTTTTGGCAGCATAGGAGGTGCTCATAGCCTTGCTTTGGCTGTTGCACAGCCACCAACAGAGGCAGGCCGGGAGTCTGCTCCAACTCAGCTGCTGCATGGTGCTGCAATTCAGCAGAAAATTTGGATCCATGTAGCTGAGACATCAGCCTCCTCTCCCACACTTTGCTGTCATCTGGATTTCAGATAAAGCTAAAATACCCTGGAGTAAAACTCATAGAATCCTTTGAGTTGGAAGGGACAATTAAAGGCCATCTGGTCCCAGTCCCCTGCAATGAACAGGGACATGAACAGCTCCATCACGTGCTCAGAGCCTGTCCAGCCTGACCCTGGGTATCTCTGGGGACAGGGCACCCACCGCCTTGCTGGGCAGCCTGTGCCAGTGCCACACCATCCTTATCATAAAAGTGTAATTTAAAACACAGCTTCTATTCACTATGTCCATTTTTTTTCCTGATGATATGGAGTGGTGACTTTTACCTGGCCTTGATAGAACACTAAAATCTCAGCTGTGGGCTCCCCGTGCCTCGTGCCCTGTCCTGGCTGCGTGGCAGAACCACACAGCTGTTACACAGCTCTGCTTTCTGCCTGGCCACATTTCTGTTAAAGCCATTTTGCTGCCAGAACCACAAAGGATGAGGTAAGGAGGAAAAAACTCAAAGGCTGTCAGCGAAACCACTCTCGAATAAGGTGACTTAAGCCTCGCGTACAACAGATTAAGCTTAATCTCTGAAAAGGGACAGCAGAAAGGCTGGTAGGCTTCAAAATGAGCTACAACAGCTGTGTTTGCGTTGGCCAACTCCAGCTCTCCCTTCGGCTGCTGCTGGCTCTGCTCATGTGAACAAGGCAGATTAAAATGCGTCGTTCTGCAAACCCAACCCCAGAGCGCCGCGGGCTGGAGGCGGCGAGAACAGAGCTGCGATGCTCCGGTGACAGCTCAGCAGTAATTGCACGGTGCTGCCCACACTTCAAAGGGGAGATAGCATTTGCTGGCTTGAAGCGTGTCCTTTTTTTTGTTGTTTCAGGAATGCCTTTTGATAGGAAAACACATGCCCTTCTGTCCGCTTTAACTGCTGGGTTTAATTGGTCTTATTTTAGAGCGTAACAAATCAGCAAGATGCGGTAGAAGTCAGAATAAATCGGGCTAAAAAGCTTTCTGTAACTCGTCGCCACAGAAAGAGGCACTGCCCGTTTTCCACAGTAATAGCTATTCCATCAACCTGAAGAGTAGCTTAAAATAATTAACAGTGCTAAAAAAAGAAAGGGCGTGTGCAGGAGTGTATCTGTGGAACCGCTCCACCCATTGCGATGGGAAAAAGCTCAACTGGGTGGACCTGCATTCCAGCGGTGGCTCAGGATGCCGGCGCTTCATATTCCTGTGCCTGCAGATATACTTTTCTTACCCAGAATCACAAGCGAGGAGGAAGGATGAGAGGCAGCTTGATAAACAAAGCGAGGCACAACAAAGCACTCAAGAGAAAAACGGAAATAATTTGTTCGACAAGACGAAGAACAACACAGTGTGTGTGTTCAGGAGTGCTGCTTTTCATCTTTGCGGTAATTGCATCGTTTATTAGGCGATGTTTCCTGGGATGGTGTATGGAGTTATTGTGTAAGGATGTCATAACGTCCATGTTCGTTAGATAACTTTGGGGACCTTGCTATGGGAGACTGTAAGGAGAAAGCATGAGAGAGAAATTGTCTGAGAGAGATCAGGTGTGCTGCTGGGGTACAAAGGGCACAAGGCACAAAACAAATCAAGCTGCAACCTTTTCCTGCAGGTGTAAGAATCCATGTTCAGGTCTAAGCTGACATCTCACATACTGGCAAGAATTGGGAAAACTGGGTGTGACCCACAGGGTCCTGCTGCAAAGGAATGAGCTAAAAGAGGCTGGGAGATTTGGAACAGGAGGGGGCTTGAAAGAACCTTGGGGGGACACACAAAGCATGCCATGCTGTGAAGCTCTATTTTAGGACACGAGGTAACGGCCTTAAGTTGTTCCAGATGAGGTTCAGGTTGGATATTAGGAAAAGTTTCTTCTCAGAAAGAGTGCTGATGCACTGGCACAGGCTGCCCAGGGAGTGCTGGAGTCACCGTCCCTGGAGGTGTTCAAGAACTGTGGAGATGTGGCACTGAGGGACATGGTTATGGGCATGGTGGGGGTGGGCTGATGGTTGGATTTGATGATCTTAGAAATCTTTCCAAACTTAATGATTCTGTGGTTCTTACAGAGGAATTGCTCAACGTGAGTTTCCTAGCTGGGCACCTGCTGCTGATGGCAGCCTTGGAACCACAGAGCTGCTAAGGCCAGATAAAAGCCAGAAATGCAGTGTCCTCATCCATAACCCTAAGTAATCTGTCCTCATGGGCTGGGCTCTAACATAGCTTACGGAAAAGTGTTACTCCTTAGCAGAGCTTTGAGAGTCCACGTCTGGTCACCATCACCTCTTCGTTTCCTCAGAAAAGTCCTAGAAGGAAAATCAGTGCCATTCTCTCAGCCTTCAGGACCAAGACATTGAATTATTACTTTAAAGAAAACTGAAGGTTAATTTTTGCTTGGGGAAAAAAAAAATCAGAAAGAAGAAATACAGAAATATTCTTTTGATTTCTGGAGTCAAATCAATTTGATTTCCTCTCCCTCAATAGGACGTTCCTTTGGTATTTGATATCTTTTCTCTATTTTGGAATGTCAGTCTTGTTAGTGAAAAAGATGTTGAATCTTCCCTGAGTGCAGTCATGAATAAAATTTAAATCTACTCATTTCCTAAAAATCCCTCATCTTGGCTGCACAAGCACTTGAGGCAATGCTCCTGCAAGTGTGCTCCTGGTTGCTCCCTGTCTCCCGAAAACATCGCTCCGTTGGCTGCAGGTCTCCAAGAAGGTCAGCTCTCATCCCTTGGCAGATGCAGGACATGCTCCTGCCTCAATGGCCGGAAACACTGCACATCGGGCATGGGATGTCTGGGAGGATGAACGACAGATGCAACTATGGCCGCAGTGTGCAGCTATTCTTGATAGTCGTACTTGGTTTATGAAGCTGGGAAGCTTTTTTCTTATTTAAAAAGTAAGCTTTATGGATCAGCAACAAAATGGTAAGGTGTGTCTTCACTCTAAGGTTTTTATTTACGGCAGTGATGAAGGAGAGGAAGAAAAATTTGGGTTTTGGCTCTTCAGAGTTCGGAGGGACTGCAGTTAGAAAGTCACCTTCTGACTTGTAAAAGGAGCACAATTTGGTCTGGGAATTGCTCAGACAGGGAAAATCAATATGGACTGGTATCATTTGTTATTTACACAAAGTCGTTCTACACCCAACTGCTAAAGGCTTTGCACCTTTTATTAATAGACATTTTTCAAACAGACTGCACTAAGACTAAACCACACACAGCTCTCCTCTCCCTCTTGGTTGATGGTTGGAATTTTAGGTCTAAGGAAGAAGTAAAGCAGCCAAGTGAATGCCTTGGATCTCTGCAAGGATGAGGTCTCATGTGGGCACTGCTGACAATAACTGCATGTTCATCAAGGAGTGCAAGTCCTGAGCTCAGATCTCGCAATGGTCTTCTCTTGCAGCTCGCTATGGGACAGACAACAGATGGATCAGGTGACAAATCCATGGGAAGGTGCTTCCAACAGAGCCTTTGCGGATGCCTGGCTGAGAGAAATCCTCCTCTCTAGTGCAGGAGCATTTCTCCTGGTGTGCAGCTGCAAGTGCAAGCAGTGGGTGAATCACAGGTGTCTGTCTCTACATGCTTCATGGGAGAGCTGCAAGGTAAAAGGTAGTTGGGAAAAGTATACGCTCAATGTGAGAGGTCTGAGCTGTCTAGCTCTTCTGATAGAGTATGTTTTTCCTTGTCAGCATGAACTGGGGATAGAGGAGCATTGGTGCCACCCTAATGGGGCTGAGCATCTCCAGATCAGGCTCCATCTAAAGGGTGATGTTTTAGTGGCGGTGATTTAGTGGGCATAGCAGTGATGGGTTGGTGGTCAGACTTGATGATCGTAGAGATCTTTTCCAGCCTTAATGGTTCTATGATTCCCAAAGAGCTGCCATGGGCAGAGCAAAAGAAAACTTCAAGCTGTGTTCTGCAGCAGCATTTTAAAGCTGAAGGCAAACAACATAACCATCCAGTTTGCTCACACAGAGAGAAGAAATTGCTCTTTGCTTTCTGCGTGCTGGGTTTTTTTCTGCACTGCTGCTAAGCTGTTTGTTGTTTTATTTTTTTAAACTTCGTCAACTGAAAAAAATCCATATTTAGAGAAAAAACAGCAAATTCATTTTACAAGATGAATGCAAATGAGAGCAGTTGTCTAAACCATCTCTGCCTTAATGCAGTGTGCCGCTGTCAATGTCCGTGATTAATGCTTCCTGCTTGGAGTAATGCCTTCTGTGCCACTGCCATGCTGCCCACACATCCAACACGCAGAGCAAGAGCACCCTGATGGTGCAGCCACGTGCTCACTGTCCTCTCCCTGCAGTACAGAGCTGTGCCTTTCTGAGACCACCGGTGTCATTTGATCTGAGATCCTTTGGTTTCCCTTGGTTTGCAGAACTGCGCAGCGGATCTGAAGTCTCTCACAGCAACACTTCCATAATAGAAATGAGACTGGTTGTGACAGTTTCCATTATGAAAGAGCAGATGAGTTCTTATCTCCTTTTGTCAAAATTAAACACTTTTGCTTGGCCCAAAGAGATAATTCCTCCGTTTGAAATGCAGATCTGATATTTTGCTATTCAATTAAATTTCTCTGCCTTCTTAGATAGGCTGCAATTGTTACTCAATTTCCTAACTGTGGCACTGTGAAGGAGGGAGAGCTTTGCTCACTGTTCTTATCCCTGAAGCTGCATTTTGGATCTGCAAGAATCATCCAAGTAGAGTGTTCTGTGGTGCAGCTCCTTGTCCTTGCTGAGCCTCCTCCCCTGTAAATACAGTCTCTTTGGTAAAACAAGTTTGTTACCCTCCAGCCATCCCCTGTCACTTGCATGACCTTGGGATGTCAAAGAGCCCTCCTTGACAACATCATTCCTGCTTGAGAACCCCAGAAGGAAGAACATGGGAACACACACACACACACGCCTACCTCTCAAAAAAAAAAAAAAAAAAAAAAAAAAAAAAAGAAACAACAAAAAAAGCCCAAGCAAACAAAAACAAAAAAAAAACCCAGCATTTTAAATCAATCCGCCCTGAGAGCAATTTAAGAGACCCTTACCTTGGTGGATGGGCAAGTATCTGACAAAGTCTTTCTTTTCCCATCCTTCACTGCAGATGCTCCTTGCTCCTGCTGTTTGCACTTCATCATAACCACACAGGCCCCTATCACACATCTCACCTGGCCATCACTCCAATGCTAGGATCTGGTTGCACTTATCATAAAATGGCTTGGGTTGGATGGCACCTCAAAGATCACTCAGTTCCAACCCCCTGCCGTGGTCAGGGTTGCCAACCACTCAGTCAAGCACTAGATCAGGCTGCCTGGGGCCCCATCCAATCCAGCCTTGAACACCCCCAGGGATGGGGCATCCACAGCTTCTCTGGGCAGCTTAGCAGCATCAAGGCTCAGGGAGATCCTCCTTGCTTCAGCCACCTTTAGGAAAAAGGAAATTTCCACGTCTTTGGGGAACAGGAGATGAGCTGCTTCCCGCCAGCACCTCCCATATGTAGCAGCCCATGTAGCATCACCTGACCTTATAATGCACAAATTTTAAGCGGTTTTGAGCAGCTAAGAAGATCAAGAATGCTAAAGCTTGAAGTAGTGCAGAGTTACAGGGAGAGACTCCAAAGCAGAGATGCAGCAGGAACAAGGGATTAGTTAGAAAATCAAGACAGAAAAGAGTGATTTGGAAACTTTATCCCTTCCCATAACCACTGATTCAGTGAAGTGTTTTTTCTGCACTGCAGCAATAGCCAGCAGCATACACAGAATAAGGATTGAAATATTTTGAAGTGCTGTCACAGTGTGAATGATTTTCTTTAGAGCATAAAATCAGACCGCAAAGTTATTTTCTGTGTGTGGCGACACAAGAAGAATATGAATGTGATCAGATCTGGCCCTGGGCATACAGGAGAGCAGAACTGGCCTCAGCCAGATTATCTTTTTTATTCAGAGTCCTTCTAAGAAATACAGAATCCAAAAGAAATTCTGAATCTGGCTAGATGTCTCCTAAGAGGAGCAGGATTGCTGCACAGCTGAAACAGCGTGACTTTGATTATTTGAAAATGCATGATTTAATCATTTCATTATGCATACCTTTTCACAGCAGGCACCACAGCCTAAAACAGACAGAGACAAGCATTAGATAAAACAACATGCTTTCTAGCTAAAGAGATTGGAATGAAAGAGTTTAATCTTGCAAGGCACTACTATCTTCGTGCCTTTATACTTGGCTGCAAACAGCAGGTGAGCAGCATAGCGTGATCTGAGCCTCTGCTCAGAGTGCCATCCTGCAGGACGGCTTTGCTTCCTGCCTTCCACAGGGCACCTGTCCGTGCCCCATCTCCCTGCTAACAGCCATTGTGGGCAGAGTGCTGGCAGTGTCCTCCACTGGAAAGTGGAAACAACCAGAGCCAGTGCTCTGCCTTATCCCACAAGCAAAGTCTGCCCTGTGCAGCAAGATGCGTGCTGCACAGCAACGCAACGTGGACGTGCTTGTAAGTCTGGCCTGTTTAGCAGAGGAGTACAGTGTCCCAAAGAGCCCACTTTGATTGCAGAGCAGAGCCTGCACTGACCTCATAGCTCTCCCATTCTCCACTGGTTTTGGCCATCAGGTGATGGGTTGATGGGTTGACTAGACGATCTTAGCAGTCTTTCCAATCTTAATGTTTCTATGATTCTAAACCAGAATGCCTCCAATTCCCAATGAAAATGAAAGAACATAAATGACAATCCCACAGGAAGGAGCCTCCAAATGTGAGCTTACAAAATAGCGTCACAGTGCTGGAAATTGAAAGTTCACCATGTGACTTGTAGGATCAAGAAGGCCGGTCTGATCTTCCCAAAACCATCCCTGGAGAGGACAGCTGGAGTATCCTCACCAAAAGTTCCACACTAATGTGCTTGAGCCAAGCCTGCAGAACCCCCCTGAGAAAGACCAAAGGCTGCAAGCTCTGTGTCTATACCAAGACCAGGACCAGAGAGATGGCAGTAATGATGCCATCGCCCTCCCCACTACAGAGAAGGCTGAGAGCACCAATCAGCCTCCTACAGACCGAAACTGGCTTCACCCAGCGACCCAAGGAGGCAAAGCTCAGTTTCTGGTCCTAAAACATGGGCTCAGGGCCAATTAAAAGGTGCTTAAAGGGCAGCACAGCATCAGAGGGTGCTTTGATCTCACGGCTATCAGCCCGATGCGTAATAGCTGCTCAGGTATCAGTAACAGTCTGTGCACATCAGACAGACAGGTTTCTTCCTGGGTTTGCTAACAGAAGCAGCAGTTGCTCGCAAATCACAGGGAACAGAAATAATCCCTGCCTTTTTAAACATCAAAACTTGTAAAGCTTCACAGCTGTACAGTTCTGAAATTGAATTGAATGACTTGACTTGCCAAAACCCGAGATCAGAGTTCTAGGTCTTTCATGCCACAGCTGAAAGCATCAATAGCACTCAAAGAGCAGCAGAGAGTTGCCTTTCAAACACCGATTGTGGCCTTACAGGCACTATTGGATCTTACCCTTCAAACACAGCAGCCTCAATTCAAAATGGGTGTGGGAGTAAAGCAAACTGATTTTTAGCACGAACATTTTATTATTTAAAGGACTGATTTTTCTTTCTGAAGTAATAACAAAAGCTAGTTAAGGAATCTGGATTTCAATTAGTTTTTGAAGTTACAATAAAAAGCATTTGAGTTCTGTAAGTAGGAGGGCAGCAGATTATTTTCTCTGCGAGAGATGCAGCAACAATTCAAAAGCAGTATTCCTGCAAGCACAGACCTGAGCACACAGGGATCTGGGATAAAAGGCTCTGGGGATGGAGCATTACATTCCCAGAAACTTCTTTCTCCATTGACTGAAAAGAGTCCCAGGTCTGCTGACTTGTGATACTGTAGGGCCACATTGCTCAGCCAGAACATCTCCCTGCTGAGATGCAAATCTGTTGCCTTCACGTGCTGTCCCGGTACCTGAAATATCTGAACAGCTCAACATCAGTTATGCATCTGTCCTTTGAATCCTGGCACTGTTACTGTCTACCTTCTACAGAAGAGAAAACCAAAGTGTAGTGAACCTAAATGTTAGCATCTCTTTTGCTCGTTGGCCATTGCATTATGCACTCAGGTAGTTACAAATACATGCAATTTCATTAATAATGGAATAACCGATTCCAGCATTACTATCAGAAGTGTTTTTCTTGCAAACACCAGGATCAGTCAACTCATTACTCACCACCCTATCGCCTTCGCCAAGCTGAGCAGGAGAGCTCCACTGCACTCAAGGGCACATCTCATGATCTGAGGAGACAACCTATGGGACTCTGACATGAAAGACTAGTTTTAAACATATGTATACACAATATATACACAATACTTGTGTAGAAATAGCATCACAGAATCATCAAGGTTGGAAAAGACCTCTAGGATCAAGTTAGCCTATCCCCACCATGCCCACTGAGTCTTTCTGGTCCTGAAAACCCTGGATACTTATTCCCAATGACAAATACATCACAGACAGGAAGAGTGTCTCCACTGCAGAACCCAGAACCATTTCATGTCATGGTAGAGAGAAGAAAAACAAAAACAAACCAAAACCTAGGCAGTATAATTTTAAAAATCTTCCTCTTCTTCTGTTACCAGCACTTTCCAAATGAAAACATATCTGTGTCCAATCTTCCCCCCAAAAGCAGCGCAGATACTGCAAAATTTCAGGGCCTACTCAAAATCCACAGATGGGTATAATCTGGTTATGTTGGCACTGAACCAGAAACAACCCGCACCCTGAGCTATGAGCCTCTTCTTATCGATATCTGGCACTTGTACTCATAACACTCCAGGAGCAGCATTCCGAGCTTCCTGCACCTTTGTGGTGTTTGGAAAGCATAAGCCAAACTTTGCATCTTGAGACCGCTTAGTGAATGACTTACAGAGGAAAAAAAAAAAAGGAAAAAAGAAAAAGCAAACCTGCAGCCTGTTTTACATTCCCAAGCTTCTTTGAATCTGTACAAACGCTAGGAAGCAGCCAGACAACAGACGCATCAGGAAATTAGCTTGTCTCTTCCAAGAGCACACATTAAAATGAAGAAAGACGAAGAAAGAGATGAAGATCAGGGGACCTGATGCCCTTCAGGGACTGCTGCTGGAAGCTTTGCCTTTAGGTGATAAAGGAGGAGGTGGTTAATCTGGGGCAGACGCAGCAGATAGCATTTCTGTGCTTGTACCACTCTGTACAACATTAGTCCAGACAGGAGTCTATTAACAGTGTCTGATGGAAGCAATTGTATTATTTATTAAACTGACAAGATCAATTGGCTGCTTTGTACCAGGATAAAGAGAACTATTGTACTTTCATGTCCTTTTAAACACAGAGAATAAAGCGCTCCCCAGGGTGCTTTCATGGGCTGCCTTCGATTAAGAGTTCTTAGAACATTTGATATTGTCAGAGATCAGCTCACCAGATTCCCAACTGGATTCGCAGCCCTGACAAAGGGAAGGAAGATGGCAGCAATTATAATTAAAAGTGAGCAGAGAAGGAAGGACCTCACCTGACTTAGAGGAGTGCTGTTACTTACTCTTCCCACAGACTGAGCTCCCAGACCCAAGTTCATCGCTATTCAGGACATGACACCAACAAGGTGTATGGACACCAAGCTTGACTTGCAGGGTATGTGGGGAGTACGTCCAGGGGAAGCAACATTATAAACTGCACAATAAACAACTGCAGTTAAATTTGAGTGGATGAATACGCTAACATAGTGGCATACTTGATAAATCAACAGCAGTGTTCCCTTGGAGTGAATATTTATGGACAATTATGGAATTTTCCATAAAATCTGAATGCCCCTTTTACTACCTGCTCCTAAACAGAGGTGTGCTCTGATGGCACTGAAGCCAGGCGCCAGCTTCGAGGAGTAACAAATTCTTTGTGGGCACCTAAGCCAAAGGGTTGTAACCATGTCATGTCACAATTTTCTGTTTGTCACCCTCAAACTAAAGCCTCCCAGGGACCTCGGCCAAAGCCAAGAAACTGACAGTAAGTCTTCGGAGGACTTCCATGGTTTTAATCCTAATTTATATGGATGCAACTGAATGGTCAGTTTGCCTTATATTTAAATCCAGGGGTTTTTGTTGTTGTTGTTGTTGTTGGTTTTTTTTTTTTTTTTTTTTGCTTTTTAATTTGATTTTGTCTGGTCTTTGCTATTAGTACAGAAGATACATCCATTTTATGCTGAAATCTGTACAGCTCAGTGTCCCCCATTAATTACTGCCCCAAATTCCAGGAATAGAGGCAGATGAGAGTTGCATGACATTGCCTCCTGTTCAGTTCCCTGCTCTCCTACATTCTCCTGATCCTCCCCCGTGCCACACCTGGTGTGCAGCCTTTACTAGCACCTGGCCTGCAAGTTTCAGTTTTGAAAGTGAGCTTAAAAATACTCAGCTTTTCTCAAATTTTACTATTTAAACTGTAATATGCAACCTGCTGCTGCTTTATCTCCACTGACGTTAATGAGTCTCACAATTAGTGCTATGCAGCCATTAGTGTACCAACATAAAACAGCAAAGCCTGTGCCCCACCTTCCGGCTGCTGAGCAGCACTGCATGAAAGACATCGTACTCTCAGGCATGTGATGTCCAAATTGTTGCAGCTTACCAAAACACCCATCTTTCTTGGCTAAAGAGTTTGGGTACTTCATCCTTTTGTAGTGAAGTTACATTGGGAAAGTGCTCCATCACCACACGAAGCTCACTAGATTATTCATGGCAGCAAGAGGACAACAAGAGAAGCATTCAGCAGCAGAAAGAGCAAGAAATGACCTGTAGAAATGAAAGAATTGCAAATTAAATATTTGTGGTGTGGAATGGGGACAAGGACACGGGTTAACCAAATCATAGGCAGGCACTGAGATTGGCCATCACCCAATGTCAGTCAGCACCCATGTTCCAGACCTACAACTTCCCTGCATTTGAGAACAGAACCGTGGGTGTAGACAGGCACTTAGGGGCAGCCAACTACAAAAGTTCCCCTGTTCACCTTAAAAGTATCCATCAAGAGATTATTTATTAGATTTCTTACAAATTGCACTGAGAAAATGAACATATAAGCCTAAAACGTTAGGTGTAAACTGGACGGAAATAGCCAATGTTGCTTGCAGGAACAGCCAAACAGCCAAATCACAAGATGTTCTTGATATCATAACCATCCCTTGTCCAAGTCTGCAAATACAGAAAAATAAACATATTCCAAAGAACCAACTATGTGAGGGTGCAACATAATTCACCCTGCTGGGGGTCATTGGTGTCTGAGCCCAGCGACACACGTGTAATTCCCTGTAAGCAGATAACTCTGAAAAATACCTATCTGAGAACGGAACAGTCCGTGGGGATCACAGGAAACTTCTGCTTATCACGAGCTTGTCTCAGGGGTTGCTCCTTTTCTGTGCTCTGTTGGTGCAGACAATTTCAGGAAATCTGTAGGGCTTGCTTTTGAGATACCAAAACAAATATATAATGTACAAGCATTATTCTTTCTAATAGGCAAAACATCGGAGCTTTCAAGGTCCTTTCCAGTGTGGCTGTCTTCCAAGAGACACACCCCAGTGAAGCAGCTCGAGGTGAGTTTCTCTGTTCTATCATTACTCACGAGTTTTCTTTCGCAGTATCATTCCTTCCCTGCCCTGCTGCAGTCTCAGAGCAGCAGGGGCTTTTTCACCTCTTACACAAGAGCTACGGTGACAAATGGAGAACACCGTCATGGAAAAGCACCTCCACTTACAGCGAAGTACCTGCGTCACAGCGGGAGCTCTGATTTGTTTGGGCATCGGTGTCTTTCTGGGATCAGTACTTCCTGGTTAAATAAACTTAGTGGATATAATCTTCTAAGCTGTAATTAAAAGAAGACAGGTTTAAGCTGATATTGTAAAGTGATCTGACAGGGAGTGTTGCAATATCCTGCTCAATAAGAAGGGATATATCTCTAACGTATTCTTTTACAGGATCACATTTAAATTACTAACTATTATTATTATGTGAACAAACAGAACCTAAGGGGTCTACTTACCCCTGAAGTGTCCTCAAAATCCAAGTCTGTGTTGGGTTTTGCTTGTTGCAAAGCCAAACATACATAGATTAGAAAATAGTCCAAAGTCAAACTTTCTCTTGCAATCTTGATTTGCTTTCTCTGACTCAGTGATTCTTGTGCGATCCCACCTTTTCACTGCAGGATTGTTTCTTGCTCGTGTCACTACACGTGCCTTGCAATATCCCAGTGTTTGAATTAGATCTGGTTGTTGACAGGCTGCCATCGTGCTCGACCTTTTCCAGTTCACCTCTGAATACAGAGAGCTGAACTTTCTTAGTGTCCCTCTGCTACCCTTAGCAGTACTGCACCTCAGGTGCCATCTTTAGGACTCCCGTAGGAACATATTAAAAGCACAGACCACTGGGATTGCCCTGCCGACTCAAGTCCTTACAGTGATGGAGCATACCTGGTTTTCCTCACTGAACACCTATACAGCAGAAGCCTCTTTTGTTCTTTTTTCCAGCTCTGCCAGTGCAGGATCAATAAGAACTTCTTACACAACCAGTCTCTTGTGCTTAATTGTGTGCTTATTGACGTGAGTGCTTAGAACTGAGCAAGCCTGAGTTCAGCTCTTGGGGCACCGGATTTAGAAAGCGTTTTGAATATAGCTCTGATCTTCCTTCTCTGTCAATGAGTATCCCCAGTGAGTTCAAGTCTCACCGGAGCAAGGCACAGAGGCACAGAGAACTGGGACAAGATTCATGCTCAGTCTTCAGTCAGATACTTTAATATCAGCAGGAAAATGCTTTCCCTGCCAGCAGGCTTCAAAAATGTCACAAACAGAGCCATGGTACCTTGTGCAAGGTTACACGGAAAAGATGAGAGATGGACAGGCAGAGGACAACTCTGGCAAAGCCCAGAGAAGGGAATTTAAGCTCCTAAAGCTAAATTATTAAAGTTAAAATGGATTTTGGCTCTGAATTCATAGACCAGTGTAAATGTTTCATCACTAATAATGTGGGCAGTAGGTGCAAATGGGAATATCATCCTTAAATAGATTTATTATTTTTTAAGTTTGTGCTTTATTCAAATGGAACTTTCTACCTGCTAAAGGGCTAGAAGACATCAGTGTTTGCTCTTTCTTCACCTACAGCTTTTGGTACTTTGCCCGGGGTGTTCTCAAGGCCACTCTTTCAGGGGATTCATTTTCAGTGTCAGAAACATAAAAAAGAAAGGACACAAGGCAAGCCATGAGCAGAAGGGAAAACATTCTTGATCCTTGTTTCTTAAACCAACAGCCTGTGCCGTGGCAAAGCCAGAAAGCGTTGACTTTCTGTTTAAAGTCCCTTCTCAGATTCCCCACAGTGAACCCAGCTTGCAGCATCCTCTGACAGCATGACACTTCTGCCAGAAGAGCCTTTATGTAGCAAAAGCAGAACCGGCAGGCTAAACTAAGCCACAGAAAATGCTTTCTAGGCAATGATAGCATTACCCTATTTACTCCCAGCTCTGCTGAAGTGCTGCCTATAAAACCCGCTGCAGTGATTTATTCCGCTCTCATTTCAGCATTGTCAAGAACTCTGCCTTCCTGCTACAAATCTGCCTCCCTGTGCTCACAGAATAACCCAAACAAATATGAGAGCGTTTACAGTCATAAATTCTACATTGCATTTAGGCGTATAGATTAAACGTGATGTATATCGAAGCTGCCTCCAGCAGCAGCAAACGCCCGATGTGAGGCTGTTCTGCCGGTAGATGTCACCAGGAGCAGAGGAAAGAAAGCACGATGGCCCATCCCAGCTGCCCTGCTGGCATCAGGAGGGAGCTCTGATAGGAAACCCCGAGCAGGAGGCTGTCAGCACTAACATGATTCATCAGCAGTTCTGCTTCCTGACCTGGTGGGTGCAGCGCTGGAGGAAGACACGCGTGACACCCTGCTGCACTTTGTACAGCAATGCAAAATGGTTTCACGCAAACCTGTTCCTCAGGCTGAGTCTCCCTACGTACTTAATCAAGGGAGAACAGAGGGAGATTCCAAGGTTAGGAGTTCCTGAATCCCTGTCACCTGCAACCCTTGGCCCCAGAGGTTATTCAAATTGTCTGACACAATC
Source organism: Numida meleagris (assembly GCF_002078875.1). NCBI lineage: Eukaryota > Metazoa > Chordata > Aves > Galliformes > Numididae > Numida > Numida meleagris. The sequence continues at coordinate 10,352,325 of NC_034419.1, read as the reverse complement.
GTTTCTTTGGATGCAGGATCCCTGAGCTGGTTCTCCCCTTCCCTGCTGTGAGCAGAGCCTAAGAACGTGAAGGGGAACGCTTCTGACGGCGTAATCAGGCTGGGTAGCGGAAGGATGGGATTTCAGGATGTTTAAAAATTAATATTCCTATAAGAAGGATGTTTATAAAGGAATCTGAACGCCTTTGAAACCCAACTCTCTTCACTTCCTGCTGTCTCTGCACAAAAATGTCTCCCTCTTATCCAGCTTAGTTCCCCTAGAGAGAGAAAGGGGGAGGATAAAAAATAAATAAAAAAAAAAGCCATTTTGTTGGATTCTTTTGGGCTTTCTGTTGGGTACTTTTCCTGGGGTAGACCACACCCTTCCCTGTTTCACTTTAGTATGTAACAGCCACCTAAAACAAAGCACAGCAGAACAACAGACATAACCCACCAGGCAACATCCAACCTTTTTATCTTCTGCTTCATCTTATTCCCATGCCCATGGCACTCCATGCTATGCCAGGGAGCCCACTCCATTCAGGACGACCTCTGAGGAGCTGGGGGAGTAATGGGTGTCTGTCTGTCAGGATACCTTCCCTAAGTTTTGAGTTTTATAAGAGCTATGAAGTTCTCATTTTCTCCACCATTTCAAAAGGGGGAATTTCCTAAGGGCTCTCCCAACTGCTTCAGGTGCAGTATCATTTTCAGATGGTAAAGAAACAACAGTTCAACCCAACCTAACTTCCTCGTCCTCCATTTGGAAAGCTGCTGTTTCTCCCATAAAGACCTTGGTGAAGCTAAACCCTTTATAGGGTTCCTTAAAAAGAGCAATGGCAAAATATCAGAGAACGGCAGAGAGGGATTGGGGATGCACGTACCACTTAGCAAGAGCTTCTTTTAGGCTGCAGGCTCCAGACCACACATCACCTGTATGGTACATATACTGACAAAAAAACAGTTTATGGAAGTGAAAGGCTCACCAAAAAACCCTATTTTTCTGTCAGTGAATGAAATTCAAATATGATATGTTTAAGTGAGACATAAATGGTACACAAGAGAGAACAGCAACTGTACCAAGGAGTCTGAGGAATATAAGGCTGTGTTATTCTTCTTTATATCAGAATGGGCAAAAAAAAATGATAGTAAAAATGCAAAGTTTACAAGCCGCCTACTCTCCCAGAAACATGTATATTTCATCTTGTGTACTGCTCTCATCCCCAGCATCCCCCTGCAAAAAAAAGCATTCTGCATCTTTTATTTTGCTAGATCTTAGTTATTGGAATCTGGTGCTATAAAAATGTGTGCAAGAATTTTCTCCCATAATCCTTAGGAAAAAAAAAGATTAGAAGCTGAATTAAAAGATCTGTGAAAAAAATAAGTAAAACTTCTTAAGTGTAGTTGATCAAAAGGGTGTTTTGTTTCTTTCATTAAAACTTTTCTTCACTGTGATCATCAAAATCTTAAGTTTCAATGGAAAACTTCAAATATGGGTTCTTATTTAAAAAAAAAAAAAAAACAACAAGGCCTATGGCAAACAAAAATAAGCAGAGAACTTCCCCAAGGAAAGCATCCTTTGCTTTTCCCAGCATAGTTCATTTTTCTCCAGTGGGCAGCCATCTCTGCTCTGGAAGCAGCATCAGCAAAGCAGGAGGTGAAACTTGCCTTTCTCTGGCCAGAATAATAGTTGTTCTCGCAAAGCTTGCACCCTGGCTCTGAAGTTCACAGGAGACTCCTTTCTCCTGCCACACCACTGCAGACATCTGCAGCAAAGCAGTGCTCTTTGGTATATTTAGCACTTGGTGGCAGGCTTAGCTGCGGGGATCCATTCCTCTTCAGTCTGAACTGATTCTCCTGTTTTTGAATGCAGCAGCTCATCCAGGATTCAATCCTTTGCGTTTCGCAGCAATACATGCTCACCCACATATTTTACAGGTTCTAATGCAACTAGGCAAACTGAGGACAGAAAAAAGCATCTGGGGTCCCAGATCAAGCCCAGGTAGCAGTGATACTGCAGTGCAGACAATGCTATGAAGGTGTACGAGAGAACTGCCACAGTTCGCATTCTCTGTTCTTTTAATTTCCTCAGTGTTGGACTCTGTAAGAGGCCGTATGGACCTCTGCTCTACCTCATCATGGCTGTTCAGACATTAAATCTCTATCCAGAGAAACCTTCCAGCTAGGAATCAATGTAAGTAACCCCATCAATATCAGCTGTTTCTCCATTCAGTATTTTAAGATGGGTTTTCAAAGATGAATGAATGTGGTAAAGATATCAAGAGAGTAATATTTTATGAACATGGTAAAAGAAGACATTATTAAGGGTAAAACCTCCCTCACCTTCAGCGAGTATGCTGACAGAGTTCTGAATCAACACTCCAAACTGAGAATCCCTTCCCTATTCCTGCTTCAGTTTTCCCCCAGATTCTGCTTCTGCTTTGTGGCACTGTGGGACATGGTTAGTGGGCATGGTGGTGGTGGGTTGGTGGTTGGACTGGATGATCTCAGTGGTCTTTTCCAACCTTTATGATTCTGTGACCCTATTTTCTCTTTTCAGCAGCTCATTCAGTGCTAAAATGAGGAGAGGTTGGTTAGTTCTAGGTCGTCCACAAAGAATATCCCTGTGCTCCTGTATATGAACTGCTGTAGGGGATAACGCAAAGTCAAAACAAAGGTACTTCTGAAACAAAAGACGAACCCAAGAGAACACTTAAGTAGATATTAGAATTAGAGGGATTTTTTTTTTTCAAACTCATATTTGGATCCAAATGACCAAGTTTCTTTTTTGCCTTTTGCACACAATAATCCCCATGTATGTCCGTATGTAAATTTAAGTTGGGCAGTTATTCCAATTCACGGGTCCTCTACATCACTGTGAAAAGGTGTTCCTACAGGCCAGCATTAGGAGAGCTAAAAATCTAGACAGGAATCTCATTGATATTCAGATTATTCCATTTTTCTCCAGTGAATGCGTTCTGCCTGAATGCTGCTCGCTGGCGGCACGGTGCCGTATCTTTTGCAGATGAAGGAAACAGAACAAAATCAACTGAAGAAAAGCGACGATCCACCAGCTTATAATGGGGAGCTTTCTGCACATTCAATTTTCCAGCTGTTGCCAATATTCAAGGTACATCTGTACATGCTAGTTAGAAACACGGAGCTTTACTGCACTGATAAGGCATAGAGATCATTTATAAAAGCTTCTAAGGTACCTTCAAGAGCAGTCAGCAAACAAACACAAGGATGTTATCAGGAAGGCTCTCAGCCAGCAAATTCTCCTAAATAGCCCAGAGCTGTATTGAACAGCTCACAGTGGAAAATCGAGGAATCAGGACAATCTATGAAACTATCTTAATGCTGATTTAGTAATTGCCTGCGAATACATCTCATCCTAGGCTAGATGAGGCCCGGGGGACTTAAATCCTGTCAGCTCCCCAAAATAGGTCATGAATGGAGTTTTAAGTGATGCTGACACTGTATACAGATTCCTCTTCAGGGAATAGGGTTTGTTTTTTTTTTTTTGTTTTGTTTTTTTTTTGCCACATTGCCACAGGAAGAATCCATCACCCAGTAATTTTATTCCATTCATGAGGCTGTGAACAACTTCAGCAAACTGTAGCTGAATTAACCAAAGCTAGTCTCAATTCAGGATGAGTTAGGTTGGATATTAGGAAAAATTTCTTCTCTGAAAGAGGGGCCGGGCACTGGCACAGGCTGCCCAGGGAGTGGTGGAGTCACCATCCCTGGAGGTGCCCAAGAAACGTGGAGAAGTGCTACTGAGGGATGTGGTTGGTGGGCAATATTGGTGGGAGGTTGATGGTTGGACTAGATGATCTTAGTGGTCTTTTCCAACCTTAATGATTCTATAAGGCAGCATTTTACCTCTGGCGTTGTAGCACTGGGGCTCTATGCACACAGACAGCTGAGCCTTCTGACACGTCATATCCTGAGCCAACAAAAAGCCAACAGTTGGCTTAAAATCCAAGTTTCACTGAGCTCTGACCTTTTGGAAATACTAAACTCCATCTGAACTCTTACCATTTCCATCACATCATATGGATGTTAAAAGACTCTGAATCCTGTTCAAGAACATCTCCCAGACCTGCTGCATTCACAAGAAATCATCACGCCCAAAGACCTTACTACACAAATGGACAGTGCTACCAGCTCATGCACTGAACCTGGCCCATAAATGTCAGTTTGCCCATTCACTTCCAGAGATTTTTCTGAACGCTGCTGTTTCTTTTGTTCTGCTCCCCTCTGGCTTTCTATCTCTTGCCAAGTATTTTCTCTTCATCTCCATATTCAAAGCACAAAGCTACATATGCAGAAACTAATCACTTTCAAAACCCCTCTTTGTGGATGTGTGCAGCTTGCCTCTGCTGAGAAACAGCCGTCTGTGGTTCATTTCAGCAGCACGGACAGACACATCTGCTTGGCGTGACCAGAGAAACTGGGAGGGCTGCCCTCCACCAACAGCCTGGGGCACTTGCTGGAGGCACAATGCGTCCTCTGATGCCCGTCGTACTTGTGTTGTATCTGCAGCTGTAATAGAATATGCAAGCAGGGGGCATGAAGAAAGACTGTGCTCCATGTAAATGTAGCCAGTGTGTTCTTAGCTCTAATTGCTTTAAGTGGTTGAAAAAGCTGACAGTGTATAATTGATATGGAAACTTATTCCCTGTCTCCTGATAGTGACATTTTCAGAGCTATGCTTGCTGACTAGGGACAAAAAAATATTAGGAGTTCAAAATCACCTGCTATTGGCATGGGCTGGAGAGACACTCCATGTAACAATAGCTCTGGAGACCAGAGGACAACTTGACACCTACATGGCATGTCCACATAGGCACAGCCAGGTATAAAGTGCCTAAAACGGAATCCCAAAACGTCAAATATGCAGCAATTCAACGTGGGAAAGAGATCTTCCCTCAGTTTCATGGATGGACTTATGTTGTGGTTTTGTAAAGTATAAAAAATAAGCTTAAGTAGCAGTCTTCAAGCCTTTAAGTCAAGATGCACACACCTTATCTATCCAATTACACAACTGTGGGGCTGCCAACATTCTGCAGTCTTGGCTGTATAGAACAGGCAAGCCCCTGTTCCAACAGTATCCTCAGGTGTTCCAAAGCTTTTGACAAGGCATTATTTCTCTAAAATCCTGAATATTCTCCAGACTGGATGATTATTAAGCCTATCAGCACGTCAGAATGTATTTTGGAGGCTGAGAGGAATGGAAATAAGGAATGTTTAAGGAGTTGCCTTCCATTCCCCTTCCTAGATAATGTTGGAACGCTGACGGGCCCAACCCACGTGATTGTATCTAAACCACGACACACACTCCCTTCACACATTTCTCAGGGAAACAAAAACAAACAGAAAGCCAAGCCTTCCAAATCTGTAAGGGAAACTCAGATTTTTGCTGATCAGGAAGCACCAGATCGTTGCTATGATTTCAACTCAACCATTCGTAAGAACTGAGTAAACCAATTTTAGAAGCAGAAGAAACAGTCATCTTCAGTAAAGATCAGAAATTTGACGGTGAACCTTGTACATAACATAACTCTGAGTGTGGAAAATTGAATATAATCAGTTATGTTGGTTAAATTACACGTGGGTGGAATTTAAGTGAGCTGTGAGCAACTTCAGCGCAGAAATCAGATTAAGCATGGGAGAAACTCCAGTGCGTGATTATCGTGTGTTAATTACTCAACGTTTTGACAGAGCCCAAAGCTGGGTTCAGCCCAGCCCTCAACAATGAGGAGACAGCTTAAACATGTGAGCATGAAACTATCTCATCTGTTTATACTCCAGCATTTCCTTCAGGGGCAGTCCACGAGCTTCTGATGAAACCTCAGGGATGCTGATTCAGGAGAAACCCTGGGGACCAGAGCAAGGTCCAGACCCTTGGAGAAGGCAACATTAAGTCAGTTGCAGCGCAAATCTGTTCGATAACCTTTTGGAATTGGGTCACCACCAACCGTTCACATATGTGGAGTTCTTAGAAAAACCTGTCTGGTCCTGGCATCCATTTGATCTGCTCTTCGTGCTGTTACCACAGCAACTGATGCTTGAATGAAAATCTCTTTGCAAGCTGGATGTGCAGACTGCCCCGTCACGTCACATGGAGGCAAAAGTAGAAGCTTGAGGCAGGTCTGGCAGGCATTTATCTGCAGCTTACTACAAGAGCCTGCAGCCTTATTTTCCATTTGTTCTTTTTTCTTTTGACAGAATAAGCACCAGAGCACCATCTTTTTCTCTATCAAAAACTACTCCGTAGGTCAATCACAGAAATGAAGCCTGTTTGGCCTGCTGTGTGCTCTAAATATCTCAAAAAATGCGGTGTTTGCATTAAGTTTCCATGTCACATGGAAATTGAACATTTTTTTTTCTGTAAACACTATTGCTGAGAGATATAATAGTAGCCATGTACTTTTGCAGAAATAAAAGATGCTTTACAAAAGTGTAAAAATCTAATTAGCTGTTTCCCAAGGGATTCAGATTTCTCCTGTTGAATTTGACCCAAATTTATTTAGTACTTTAGGGAATACAGACCTAATATTGCAGTTCCTTGCTATTTTCATGCCAGGAGATGCAGATTCTAAGATTCATTTTGTTTTGATGAAAGGAAATTCTGCGTACGCAGAATTTTACAGGTATATTACATCAACTGATGTAACCTGTGTTATTCTCCTAGTTGACTGATGTTCAGCTCTGGACAGCTCTGCAGTAGCACAGAGAGAGAGAGAAAAAAAAAAAGTACAGCCTAGAAAGAAAAATAAGGAAAAAGACTGAAGCATACTATTATAGAGGTGAGAAGCACTAAGCCTGAAGCCACAGAACAGTTGAGGTTGGCAGGGACTTCTGGGTCAACTGCTCCAAGCCCTGCTCAGCAGGGATACCCAGAGCAGAGCCCAGACCACGTCCACATGGTTTCTGAAGATCTCCAAAGAGGAGATCCCACCACCTCTCTGGGCAGCCTGTGCCAGAGTGCTCCAGTAACCTCACAGTAAAAAAAAAAAATTTTGAAAAAAATAATAAAATAAAAAAATAAAAAAAAGTTTCCTGATATTCCGGAAGAACTTCTTGTGTATCAGCTTATGCCCATTGCCTTGTCCTGTCTAAAAATTTGGTAATTCATTGCGCAATTAAGCAATTTCCTTCCCATGCTCTTAATTCTGCTGGGTGACAATTTTCATTTCTCTGATTGCTTCATCATGACAAATGCTGCTTTTAGCTTCCATTGTGATAAAGCCATGTTTGGTGGAAAGAAACAATCTTACACTTCATTTGAAATATATAGGAAAAGTTGAAAATATTAATTAGCAAATCCTAATGTGAATCTTTTCTGTAAAATGGAAATACCGTAACTAGGAAAAACAACTCAGTAGGAGAATACGATGCATATTCTATGCAAAAAAGACCAAATTCTGAGATAAAATTACAGACATTTTGTGAGTATGGACAAAACAAACCTATAGAAACAACTAAACTTTTGGTGATCTCAGTCAGGTAAAAGCTACTGAAGTAACTAAGGATAGAAATTAAGTAATTAAGAAAGAAAATTCCAAACCTTAATTTGACACTTTACTTCCAATGATTCATTTAATAACACGTACATAATAATATCGAATATCTGATTTGGAAAAGCAACATCCCCGTCATACCATGACTCTCTCAGCAGTAAATCACTGCCCACCACTTTCAGTCTGTGGGGGCAGAGGACAATCATTCCCTTGTCTGTTGACAAGTACTGTGTTTTTGTTCTCACCTTTCTCCAGTGACTTCACTTAGTTTTCTTTAGCTCAGATAAAAACAATATTTACAGCTCCTGTCTCCAGGCCAAGCAATTGTTTGCAAGGCACCGAAGCCATTTGACCGCTGGTGTTGACAGGAAGCAAGACATTTCTGCACTGACCAGGGCTTTGTTTTAAGGTGCCTCAGTCCCTCTGACTGCCTAGAAAGATTGCCAGTGGCTATGCTTACAAGACTTGCTGTGTTAAGCTCACGGTAGCATTTGGCAGGAAGGCTCCTGGGCAGTTCTGAGCTTGTCCCACATTAGAGAGACCCAATCTACAACATTGCAATCAGCTCTAGAAGAGGCAGTCTCAGCTTCTCCCTGCATAATTCTCCCTAAGATCACAGTGTTTTCTGTGCTCTCAAAGTCAAGTGTTAAGATAAATTATATGAAAAAGAAACCCAGTCCTGCCTCAAAGTGCACTCATATTCCACATGAGCTTCAAGTACAGTCCTGGTGGATGCCACCATCTTATACCAGATATTGATCTGGTGGAGCAAGAAGGCGGCATGTCAACTTCTGGTCTGTATTAATATGCATCATAATTCTTGGCACAGTATCAGCTGACAATGCTCAGTGCTATGTTTTAAATCAATTACCTGAAGTGATAATCGTTTGTTATCAGTAAGGGGAATTTCGTAAATGAGACACTTGACAAATCAGTGCACAGACAAACGCAGACATTGAAGTAATTTGCATGAATTTACTAAAAAGAGGCTACTGGAATTACACTATTTTGATACACCAAACCAACATTACCAATTCTTGCAGCTCAGTATGGTGAATACATCTCTGTCCATTCTGATCATTAGACCTTTGCTTCTGGTGAGATGATCAGATATTATGAGGAAACTAGGCTCTAAAACCTTGATTGTTACCTTTTTTCCAGTTTTATCATGGTCAGTGAAACCAGAAGAGGAATTATGCTGTTATATCAGCTGAACAGCTTACCTCTGTTCCTGCATACTTGAAATTGGGTATTTAATAATGGACATTACCCCTCTGCTCACTTGTAAATGAGAGCTACTGAAGAAGCACTGAGCCCAGTTCTGCTTTCTCACCAGCTGCATCTCTTTTCTTTTCTGTGTTCATTGCTGGTTTCCACCTTTGTAAATCAGGTCAGGAACACTACCAGTAATGCTCACGTGAGCTGATGAAACACTTTGTGGCAATGACAGACAGATCCACAATAGTGCTTCTCAGCTTTAGTCAACTAAACTGACTACGGTTGGACTTGTTGATCGTTATGGGTCCCTTCCAACTCGGCATGAAACTTAGTCCACACAGAACTACAAGGAGGACACAGTGGAAAAATTTTGAACAGTGACTGGCAAGCCTAAACTCCTTCACACTCATCTTTCCTGTGAATTATAGACCAGTGATATAAAAAACCCAACTATAAAAACCCAAACAATAAGGACCTTTTACACAGACACTTCCCGTTACCTCACAATGACTTGCAGAAAATCTGGCTAATCAATGTAAGGCATTCATCCCAGGTTGCAATCATAACTCACCGCACTGGAAAACAAGAAGCAGAGTGATGTCTGTGTTTGCTAAGCCTGTGTACCAAAGGCAGATACTAGAGGAAGCCAAACATGTTTTTATGAGTTACAAAAGAGGACAATTATTTCTACCGGAGGGGATAGGAGCTTTTGGAATGTGCTTTTGGACATAGGAGTGCCTTTTGAGAACTATGGAATATATCTTCAAATGAAAACCATAAATTAAGTGTAATTACTATTTCTGGCAGCTTGCAAGAGAAAAATAAAGCATTTATCCTGTCACCTTGGCTCATATCTCAGCACGGTCTCAAGACTTCTGATTCGTGCTTCTGGTATGTCTGCACTGCTGCTGATACACACCTCCACCAACATTTCTAAAATGTACCTAATTTTCCTTCAAAAATTTGTGCCTAAATTGTTTGCCTGTCCTTTGGCTGTTTCATTTTTTTTGCCAGCTACCTCACCAAACCCACAGAGGCCACTCTGCAAAGAGTACAGTGCACCCACTTGCTCTCTGCCCAAACACCAGCTCTACAGCAATCATTTTCTCCCTTTTTCCCATTTTCAAAAGCAAATCCAGACCTTTATGTCTCTGCCCTACCTGTGTACTAGGTATCTTTCATTACTTTTATCCATATGCCATTTCAGGTTGGATATTAGGAAAAATTTCTCCACAGAAAGAGTGGTGAGGCACTGACATGGGCTGCCCAGAGAGTGGTGGAGTCACCATCCCTGGAGATGTTGAAGAACTGTAGAGGTGTGGCACTGAGGGATGTGGTTATGGGCATGGTGGGGGTGGGTTGGGGTTGGACTTTGTGATCTTAGAGGTCTTTTCCAACCTTAATGATTCTATGATTTTATTTATTTGCATCATTATATACCCCCATGCCCTTTGCCTTTAATTCCATCAGCCCTACAAATCCTGATCATTTCTGGAAAAGCCACAAATTACTCCCCCACAAATCTCAATGGTTATATATGCAACCTACATTTATCTCTTAATGCAAGACATTCCAGAGGCAAAGGACTTTTCTTTTGCACTTTGTTTGGAGTTTTATTACTTAAAATGCTGCCACTATCAGCCACTTGGCAACACAACTTTGCTGTAATTAGGAGGGACACAAGACAGCAGGGAATGGGGTTTAAACTCTCATTGATGAAGAAAAAGCAGTGAAATGTTTAGTTGAGCCTGTTTACAGAACCCAAATGAGCTTCTAGAACCCCCAGTTCCAGTATGGATCATCTGTACATGAGACATGTCACGTAAAGGATGGTTTTGCTTGGCAAACGACCTGAGAAGTAAACGTGCTTGTACTGAGGCATGACATTTTTCCCCCATTTTTTTTGTTTTGATTTTTTTTAAGTATGTGTTTTTGGAGTCCTCTGCATGAAAGGCTGTGACATATGTTACCAGTTTCTCCTTAGAAAAATAAATATAAAAACAAACACTCAAAAAGACATCAAAAGCTGACAACAAAACTACCAACCCAGTTTCCTTCAGTGTTTCTACAATGAAATCATTACGTAAGGCAGCATAGGATCAAAGTTAACATGCATTTAATCTAGTAAACACTTTTTCATGAGCAAATTTTCACAAAATGGCAAGCAGACTTACCCATGGCCACCAACCAGCTCATTCTAGCAGATGCTCAGTGGGAAACAGCAGTGAGGAGGAGGAAGGGCACTGCATTCAAAGCAGAAGTTCCTGCAGTGTCCTTGGTCAGCGGAAAAGCTTTCTGGGTTTTAATGTCTGAAAATAAACAAAGAAATAAATAAAACACAAAGGCTATGCCCAGAAGAAACATTTCATTTTAGAGCAATAGCTGTTGTTTCTCCGAAGGCAGTCAAGTTGCTCTGCACACTGAAATAGATTAAGACTACTCAGAGTAGAGAAGAAGAGATTCATTTAACATTCTTGGTTTTGACTCTATCTTAGATGAAACAGGCAGAAGAAAACCACCTTATGCTGATTTTATTTTCGTGGTCGCTGACAGAACTTCACGTGCATTACTTGGCATTTACCCCTCAGGGTTTTTACAGACCGGTTTCCTGCAGTAATTCCAGGAGAGGAGGATGCTCAAGATGCTCTGGAAACACAAACCAGGCACGTGCTCCCCAGCAAGCATAAGCAAACACACCTTGAATCCATATTTGAGACCTTAGATAGAAAAAGATTGTTTTCAGATCACCAGCAGATTCTGCCGATAACAGAACAATTTACTCTGTGTGTTGCTTTATGGTTCGACAACATAACACAGCATGTTATGGAAGTGTTAGTAACCATCTCTCCTTTGTGTAAGCCTACTTACGTTTGTTAGGCTGCTTGTTTCTGAGTACTTCCTACGAGCAAGAGAACTTGTAGGCAGGAGAACCCAGCAGGAAGCTTGAGACTCTTACCTGACCTGCTGTTAATGCTTTGAGAGAGCAGGCCAGAACCTAAGTCTTAAAACGAAGATAATTTTACCAGAATTTAGACAGCCAAATTTAAACATTTTAATCATTACGTTCATCTTTTCTATAAAGTTACATAGGGAGCTTTGTGTAGGACTTGCATCAATTTGTCTCCAACAGACATGATGAAAGAGTGCACGCAGCTCGAGATGACATCAGTAAATTGTTAATATGGACATCATTTCAATGATGAAAGAATGTATTCAGTTTCTTCTACCTCTAGAAGCACCACTTGAACAGTCGAGCTTTCAGCCCACGTGTTAATTACCTCTTCAGTACAAGCTGAAGCTATCTTCCTTTACATAAAGACTGTTTATATACTTCATAAAAAATAATCTCCTATAATATTTTTATCTGTCATTCCAGTGTTTTATGGGAAGCCTCTCTAACTGATTGCCTTCAGTTCATACATTATGAGCAAGCACATACGGAGAGTTGCCGTTATCTCCACAAGGACTGAAAATAGTCAACACCACAAAATATTTTGTAAAATAAGTATTGAAGATAATACTAAATATTATTCAAATATGCGGTAGTTAGGGACATGAGCCAGTGGGCAATATTGGTGGTAGGTGGACAGTTGGACTTGATGTTCTTACAAATCTTTTCCAACCTTAATGATTCCATGATAAATCAGACACTATTCATCACTGGAGCCTAATTCAGTAAAAAAGATAAAATACCTGAGCAATATTTAGAACTGGAAAGCACGGACTAAAGACACCACCTGTGGTTTATTTCCTATAAGTTGTATCTAGATGGATGGAAAAAAACTGCATTAACGTACAAGGAATTACCACTGCCAATATTGGTGAAGAAATAATGAAAAGATGATTGGCATAGATCGTTCAGAAGGCTTATTGCACAATCCTCAATATTACATTGAATGACATTCCAGAGCTGAGATGTACTAAGGTCAGGCTTGCAACGTGGAACGAAATACTGTGCTCCAGAGTATTGTAAATAAAAGTAGAATTCTCACCCCATGGGAAATTCCAACATGTTGACATTTTTCAGTGCAAACAAAAAAAATATACTGAGTTGGAATCACTGAAACTCTTATATGCAATAGTATAGGAATATCAAAATAATGTAAATATCATAAAAGTTAAAATGAAAGGAATAAAATGCCAATATAGAATATTTCAAGGAAGTCAGAAAGAAATAAGGTAAAATTATTCGTTTTGATATTTTCCCATCAAATTTAATCTAAATCAATGTATTCACTTAAGATGATTCATTACTGATGAAATTGCATTGTCTGAATATAAAATTGTATTTTTTTTTTCAGTTGGCTCTCATTATTAAAGATTGATCAGATTGTAAAAGTGTTGCGAAAAAATCCCTAAGAACTCAACTTTTGCAAATTGGTTATGCTGAAGGTCGTTTTGATTCAAGCTTCAAAACCCACAAGAACAAAAAGCAAATAGTCACCGTAATTGTCAATCACATCCAAAGAATGTACAGGCGGCTCGGGGTGACTTCATAATAGGCAGCCAGCCAAAGAGCAACCACGAGTGCCTCCATTTGCACACAGTTCTGTCTTCTGCAGCACCCATGGGGACACACTTCCCGTGCTTCAGTCCCTTCTTCTCTGTTGAAATACTGCACTGAGAACTTAGAGCCTCTTTTGCCCTTGTTTGTCAGTGCCAATTTATTGTCCTGTCAAGGAGAAAGGATGTTTGTGTGTCTAACTTTCTTCCCATTGATTTTCTGCTTCCCACTCTTTCAAACTGAGCTCCTGCAACTCCTTTCTATGGCCTTATGTATCCCCTTGCTTTTCCCTTTCCACTCTTATTGCGATCCCTTCGTTCTCTTCCCTTTTTTTATCTTCCCTTCCCATCCTCTTTAGGTCTTCTTACAAAACACGCTGCAGAGTTTGTGTTGTCACAGACCATAAACATTTTCTCCTCTCCACGGGAATAATTTCCTAACTCATTGACCTGTCTCTTATCCTACATTAAGTTTAAGCACTTCACAGCTCTTTGGGGGAAACAAAACAAAACATTTATATAAATGGTGCGACTTCAGTAGTATTCTGAAAATAAAGAATAATGAGCAGAAAACTTTTTCTGCAGGGAAGGCAATTTAATTCTATGCCAAGCTAATTAAGGGAACTCAAGAAGAGAAGCCTTCTGTTCAGATGGTGGTATTTTTCTTCTACAGCCCATACTACCTCTGTACATACACTGTACACCCGCTTACCAGGTGCAAAGGGAGATCAAACCTCAGTGTTTCAGTGTCTTTAGCTGATTAATTATAATGAAACTACCACTAATCCAGCAAAAATGACTGTAAAATCAGTTTGATGCACCATATTATCCTGGAATTGTTAATAAGGAAAATAAAGAGGACAAATGAAAGAAATTAGTGTAATGTACTTCCTTGTTAACAGACCTTAGATGCTAATGAGCATGGAGAAAGTCTGGCTTGGAAACCCAGCTGGCCCTGTTCACAGCTGGCCCTGTTCACACACACTGAACCTTCCTGCTTCTGATGTGCTGCTAAACTTCTTGCAGATGCTTAAGTGCCTTACAGCAAGTACTGCAAAGAGCAAAAATATGAGAAACAGCCCGCATCTCTGATTTTGCAAGCAATGAGAAGCACTTCAGAATCTGGCCCTTGGATGCCACGGCTCTAAGAATGGTTTTGTATAGTTTCTGTACCAGACTTAGTAACTGTAGCCTACTTCAGGCTCATACCAGAGTCTTTCTTCCTATACAGCCAGTACTTCTATCCAACCCGTCTGTTTCAAAAGTTCTCTCTCAAGGAAGTTTTCTCTTAAGTCTATCTAATTACTCCCAGGTGGCCCTGCCTTGTTCCACCCTAAATAATTCCTGTTGGTATTTATATACTATAATTGTGGATATTTATCACTCGCAGTTCTCTAGGCAGTCTTCTGACTCGGACAGCAGAATGTACCTGGTGTTTAGCATTTGCTTTGGTCTGTACATTTGCAAAGCACTAAACAACTTTTCATTACCTGCACTTGGCAGCTGCCCATAAAGCTCGAGCTTTTCAAGCCCTTGTGAGGATGGGAATGCTGTTAAAGCAGCAGTCCCAGGGGCCTGGACGCACATTAACTCCTGCTGCAGTGGGAGTGTTTCCGAGTATTTTCAGACAGCTAAGAGTCTGAGAAAGTCAGCGGTGTAATTCCAATTCCTTCATGGTTGGTACCTTGAGGTGCTGGAGGACAAACTGGAGCTGAGCACAGCGCGATACCGAATCCGAATGGAGAAAGTGATCTTAGAGAGCAGAGATCATAGAATCATTCGAGCTGGAAGAGACCCTTAAAGGCCACCTGGTCCAACTCCCCAGCAATGCACAGGGACACCCACAGCTCCACCAGGTGCTCAGAGCCCATCCAGCCTGACCTTGGCTGTCTCCAGGGATGGGGCACCACCTCCTCTCTGGGCAGCCGGTGCCAGTGCCTCACCACACTTATTATAAAAAGTAAGTCTCAGCTCAGGCTCCACTGCAGGACTACAAGGCTCCAACCAGAGTAAGCTCCAATCTGCCTAGAAGAGATCAAACAGGAAAATACACTGGTTACCATTACCTCAGGCAAATGCTGATGTTGCTTTTCTGCTTTACTTTCCTCCAAACAGTCATACAACTAGAAGCCTTTGCAGCATGGTTGAAAAATGAGAAACGTACAGAAAAACCTTCAGAAGAATCCTTCAGGTAATCAGTTGTAGGGAATGAGTTTGTCTTTCAGCTTAAGATTTTCTGTTTTGCAGAATTCATGTATTTTTTGTTGCTGTTGTTGAGTGAAATAGGTGAATGTTCTCAGGGAAAAGTCATTCTTTCCCCCTCATTAAAGATCACAGATTCTGTGCATTTCAGGAGACACAAGATAAATCACAGATGAAGGGAATTCCATTTAGGTGTTGCTTTCCCATGAAAATCACCACCCAGCGCACCCTTGCTGGCTGGAACCCAAGAGATTCAAGAAGGGGCAAGCAGTGGGAAACCCCCAGCAGAGACCTCAGGGCAGAGCTATTGGTGTAGCAGGGAGGAATGGACTCAGAAGACAAACAGCACACACAACGCTTAGAAATTAAGCCAGTAAACAAAGACAAAGCAATGTGCAAGAAAGCGCAGAAGGAAAACAGAGGGCTGGTAAATGCCCGAAACACAATTTGGCTTGATGTGTTTTTCTGGTTTCACACTGCTGCCTTCTCATGTCTTCAATGAATTGTTGTTACGTATTATTACTGTTAATAACAACATACAACTTTGCCACGGTCACACCAGAAAGAAAAATATGAAAGAAAGTCTTTTCACAAGAACAAATGTATTTAATAAATTAGCAATGATTAAGTTTAGCCTTAATTACAGATGATTTTTAGCCATCAAAGCACAGGTATGTTTCTCCTAATACAAGTAGCAACATTCATTTAAAGGAGTGCATGTTGCTAACAAAAGGATCTATGAAACAAGGAGGATGTTCACCCATTTATACTATTTTATACTTAATAGTCCTTTGCGAAAGGAGAGTTGATGAGGGCAGTGCCCAGAAACAGCACAAGGCCAAGATGCCCAGATATTCAGGGACATGGCTTAGTGGGTTTGGTCATGACGGGTTGATGGTTGGACTGGATGACCTTAGAGGTCTTTTGGAGGGGAACTCAGATTCAAGCACTCGGTCTGAGTGAGAAAGAGCAGAAACAAGAACTTGCATTTCACATTGCCTCAATGAAACCTTGAGTACCAAAATGTTCCTGAGCACAAAATAAATTAAAAAAATCCACCGTGGACTTCAGAACTTTTTCTGACACAGATTTCAACATAGCTGGTATGCTTCCAGGGAACACTGATGTTGTGACAAGTCTGAGTCTCTCACTGACTTCTAATTTAGTTGAAAAAGTTCATCTCGCTCTAGTTAAAATATTCTTAGTTCCACCTCAGTGTGTTAATTTTATGCTCTGTCACAAACTTCAGAACAACTTTTGGGCAGTCACTTCATTTTCTGCATACCTATTTTCTCAGTATGGCGCAGTAATTTTCCCTCTCCATAAACTTTTCAGGGAAACAGCGGGTCTGTAATTGTGACAATAAATCATATTTTCCTTCTCACATCTCAGGTTGCTACTACAACGAAGTTTGTGAGTACTCAGCACAGGAAAGGAACTATTTGCTGATAGCTGGAGCAATCAGCGCTGTTCAGTCTGCGTTCCTGGTTTGAACACTACGAAAGCAGTTTCGGATATGCCGTGATCCCGCAGATTGCACAACATGACTGACAGTAGCTTCAGGATCACGGCAGTCACACCCATTCCTCCAGAGCTTAGGGTAAGACAGCAAAGCAATAACCTTCCCAGCCCCTATCGTGAGCGTGTACTGACTTACGTGAACTTCAGCAGAGCACACAGCCACACATGTGAGAACAACACGCACGGCACAAATATCTGTTCGTCCACTGAATCATAAACTGCTGGTCTTCGATAGCTCCACAGTGCTGCAAACTATTGCATTATTCATTCAGAGCTACGATGCAACTTGCTTTATTGATTCTGGATTTAATACTGGCTCCAGCACAGGGAAGGGTCAGATAACAATTACTTAGGGCTCCGCAGAGACCCCACAAAGCTAAGTTAAATAACACAATGAGTCATTCAGTGCACTTGCCCCTTAATCTCTGCCTGTGGCCACTGCTCCTCTCACACAAGCTCTGGCAACAAAGAGGGATTATTACACCTCTGGGCACACGGGTGCTGCCTATGTGAAAGCATGTGCATAAGGAGGAAGAATGATTCTGTTGCTTTTGTTTTCCTATTGCTACACAGGTAGCTTCTTCATTTTCTCTGAGAAAGTACTTAAATCAATGGTGTGTCTGAAGATGAAATTCATAGGCAGAGGCTGTGCAGTACATTTTAAAATAAGCCATTACTAAAAAGAGATGATAAAAAATGAAATAGATCCGCCTCGTACTTGCAATCTACTTCTACCATCTTTTTAGTGAAAACAGATGATTTAATAACCATTTTGTATAAGCAGCAAGACAGCTCCTACAGAATTCAGCTTGTATTTGGTAATTCCTCACATCCCATCACCACGGTCCTTAAGCAGCTTCCAGACGCAGTACCAAACACCACTGCCCTCTGAAACACCCTTACGTACCCTTGGAGACTGCTTGCATTGCAGTTATTGCTGAGGGCAAAGGGTGAAGTGGAGAGAGAACCACCTTGATAAAAGTACTGCATGGGATTTGTTCAGCAGGATTTCAATAGCGCCCGATGCGAGCCGTGCCGGTCAGCCTCAGCAATGCATGGCAAACTGCAGGGATTACTTCCTATTATTAATAAAGCTATCAGTTAAAATAGTTACTGACAACTAAGCACAGATCTCACATATCATAACTAATAACACTTTGTAACGTATTTTACCTAAGAAGGCAGAACAAAGCTTCAAACACGCAGCTCCAAGCTGAGTCTCAGCTGCTTGGTGCCACCTCGCTCCTAAGGCAATATTACTATTAAAATGTTAGCCAAGAACTCCGTGCTCAGCAAGCATTTGGGTCAGCCACCTACATCTGCCTCATTGCTATAACTGAATTGAACTGATCTTGTATTACGGTTATCAGGTTTTTAAATGCAAATGAAAAAGCGATGTTACAAAGCCAGACAAGAGAAGAACTGAGTCAGACTTTCCAATTCCTAATGGTTAGTCTACACCTCATCTTACTGACCATCTTGGTCTAATAATTTTGTAAATATACCAGAAAGTGAGATAGCTATGCTTGGGAAGATTCAGAGAAATCCACTAAGTACAGTACTGATCAGTGAAGGTTTCTTTCCAGCAAGCTCCTGGTTCCATTCCCTGTTCTAAATCTCTGGAGAAGGGATTTGACAGGAATTCTGCCTCCCACGAGCCCATATCAGAACAAGAGAGTAGGTCTACCCATCCCTGTTTGCTTTGACAACAGCTTTAGGAAAAAATGTAGGTTTCTTTAAATCTGATGGTTAAAGAAAAGAAGTCGTGCATTCAATGGCTGCCTTTGGTTCCTTGGGAATGGAAGACACAGTATGAAGTGTCAGATCCTCCAAACGCCTACATCCGCCTGCTCTCCTCCTGCTCCTGAGCATGCCATGCCAACAGATAAGAACAACAGCTTTGTGAAGTGAAAACTGGGCTCTGAAAGACAGCCCTTGGCCTCTAGGTTTGATACCTTAAGCAGAGGAGGCATCATGCAGGGGTTCATGCGCAAGCAGAGAAGGTCACCCCGCGCTCCTCAGTCTTCCTGCCTGCTTCAAAGTGTTTGCATGCTAAGGTACCCAGTTACTGGTGACAAACACCAATGGAGTGCTAATCCAGCCTAATCCTTGGCCATGTGGATGAATGACATCTATCAACAGGTGGGCTGACGTGGCTAGTAGGAAATGGGAACACAAAGCTACAGCAGCACAGCTTCCTTTGTAACCAAGTCCCCGCTTTCCACAAAATAGCTGCTTCTATAACATAAGGCTCACGACATAGGGATGCTAAAGCTCTCAATTGATGATAATCTCAGCACTTCGTTCACAGTAAATAAACAGGTTTGGGTAGCAAGTACAAGGGCTTACAGAGAAAAGCTGGAAGCTGAGATTCTGCTACTCACTGAGTGCACCTGTAGAAGAAACACAGACCTAGAGCAGTGATGCAGTAAGCTTTTTTGTTGAAAAGAGATGAAATTTTAATGTAACAAAGAGAGAGCGGAACCAGTAGCCCATTGTGTGTGACTGCTGTAACAATTTGGTTTACCTTCTACGTCTTAAATGTAGCTCTTTTATATTTTTGCTTTCTGAGGTACAAGTGAGACGCTGGAATTGTCTGTATCGCTCGGTGATTCTCCAGAGACACATTAGAAAAGCCTTTGGTAATCAGCTCCACTGAAAAGCAAATGGAAGCATCTTGGAGTCACTATTATATTATACAGGAGCCACAGTTTAGTAAGACTGGAATTGCTTTATTAAACAGAAAAACATGGTCTATCTAGTAATTCTACCTGTTTTAAAATTCAGTCATTATCTGAAATAGTATTTCCTTTGTTAATTAGAAGAGAATATTTTAAGGAGTCTGGGGAGAATAAAGAATTGCATTTTCTGTTCTTCAGTTAACCTCAAACTATCCCATTTCCTTCGTGACTTGATTGTGGAGGATATGATAAACTTTATCTTGAAATAAAATGAAAATAAAACTAAGAAGTGTTCGCTCAAGTATTTGCACCAGGTAAGACTGCAGCCAGCCTGTGACTGCAGCTAATGCAAATACACTTCTGATCAGCGTGATTCCCTCACGTTATTTATTGCGATTTGGTGCATCTTGACACAACCATAAACAAATACAGAGGGACTCTGACCTGTTAGTGAGGCTTCTAAATCCCACAGCAACACATGTAAATAAACAAATACACAGCCAACCCTCTGCATATGCAAATCAACTATCAGGGTGCTACTGGGCGGATGGGGTACTTCCCAAGGCAAAGGACATACGCTTTCATGGAAAATACGTCCCTGCATACAGTGTGAGCTTTTTAAGTGCTGGATTTAAATTTGATGTGTATTCCAATGCAGCTAACAGCTGTTAAAATGGAAATGAATTATCCAACTCTTACTCTCAAGGAAACTTTTTTCAGTTCCTCCCATCTTCATAGAAGTTACAAGTGAGTATTTGTATCTTACTTAGCCTAGCTGAAGAAGCAGTGTTAGCAAGGCAGAAGCTTTTATCAACACAAAAGCCTATGTATGTTTATCAGTATTAGGAAGGGGAACAGCACAGGAAGGCCAATACATTAGGAAGGCCATGACAGCACAGTTTTCCTTACAGTGAAGTCACTGCTCTTAAAGAATAGCTTCTTCTACAACACGATGTTCATAACAAAGGGATGCTAATGCACTCAATTGATGCAACACTCAACACTTCATTCATAATAAGCAGGTTTGGGTAACAAGTACAAGGGCTTACACGAAAGGCAAACAGCAGCAGCACAGACCTAGCTACTCTGGTTTGCTTTTCAGGCATTCATTCACCTCCTTTAACTCTACATTTATAGTTACCTGTTCCAGGTAGGATAAAGTGGCTCTTGCCTCTTTGGTCTACGCCTCATAGGTAATTGCCAAAGAGCTGGGAAATTCCAGTTCTTCCTCAAGTTCTGCCACACGCTTACGTCTTCAAACGTCTCACTTCTTTCTTAGGAGAGGCTTTTCTAACCTCTTGATCATATCAAACACATAAAATCAATGGCAGAAGCAGGGACTGTTGAAGCACTGGAAGAGGAAAGCTGTGAATTTTCTGTCACCATCAGATGTCAAAACATGACTCACCATGCACCAAGCATGGCTGTTTTCAGGACAGTTGTGCCTACCTTAGTTGAAGTCAGCTAAATCTTATTCCCACATTCATATACATATGTTTACTCATCCCACACCATCACCTTGCCTGGTTTCAGCTAGCAATCAATCTTTCTAGTTTTCTTCTATGTTAAGAAATTAAGAAAAACACAGAATGGGACACATTATTTTCAATATTATTTCAGTGCTGCAATGCATGCTGCAAGCTTGCTCAACCATCACTCTCAAGCGGGTAGCAAAATACACTCTGCTCATTTTCAAATATTGGAAGCTTTCAAACCTTGATAGAAATGTTGCAGATGACAAATGAACAAACCTAGCTGGCCAATGGCCAAACCCAGCTCTGTTGGAATGCGTGCTTCCTACGAGCAGCAAGAGCTAGCTTTGTTGGCTGAGACCTTTCCAAGGCATTTCATTTCTTTGACAAGCCTAATACTCATCCAAAACTTCAGAGCTTAACCAAACCGCACCTGTGTTAGTCTCCTTTCTGGAAAAGGACGTTTCAGGGTTTTGCAATTCCCATTAAATCCACAAACATGTCATCGGCTCCTGGCGCTGCTACATTTATGCATTATGCAGCCTGGACCGCTGACAAACCCAGCACAGGGTCAAACTCTTCAAACACGTGGAGGCTGCAGCCAGAACAGCAGCGTGGCAAATTCTCCTTTATGGGGTACATTCAAAGGATTCTTTCACTGCACAGGAATAGAGCACAGAAGCAGTAAAAAAAAAATAATGAAGTAAGAACCAAAGCTAGCTAATATTAGTTATGACAGACTGCAGGTTAACATGCACCTGACATTTTTTCAAAGCAAAACACCTTCTCCTAGAAAGGAGTTCTTGGGTCATTTTTAAATTCTAATGATTTGCCTAGAACTCAAGATCAGTAAAAGAGGAAAAAAGAAAATCAATTATTTGCTACAGATGGCCACTGGAATCAGCAGCAGCTGTGATATGGATGGGGAGATTACAGCAGTACGCCATTTTCCCCATCTTGTTAGTTAGAGATTATACCGCATTAGATGATACTAAGAGGGTGGAGGGAACGAGGGCCCAGCTAAGACAGTGATGTATGGTGGAGTTGGATGAGCTAATTTTAGGCCATTTAAGCTCAGAAACTGGCAGCAATTTCTTCCTGAGAACTCAGTTAAAACTAATTTACCTTGAATCATGTGCTTCACTCATCCTGCAGATCACCAAAACGTAAAACTATCATGCACTTAGAGGATGAAAAAATACCATGCTAGTTCCTGCAGGTTACATAAAAATGCTTTTAGAAGCTGTAATGCCAAGAGGACATGACTTGCATTTTTAGACTTACGAACGCTCTTCCAAAGTAATTAAAAATGACATGCCCTATTAAATCACTTATAACAGACTATAACAAAGCATATGATGCAGAGTTTGCTTGAAGAAACCAATTATGCAGTACAGCTCTGTACAAGGCCAAAGCTTCAAAGCAATTTTCGGATTTCATGGATTACATATGCTTCAGAAAGGGATAATTTTTTTTTTTAAAGCACAAAGAAGATTCAGTGCAAATATGATACAATTCATTTTTTGTTGTTGCTCTCAATAAGAAGTCTACTACATATCTTATCTCTGGCACAAATATTCACAAATGAGAGGGGAGCACTTTGAAAGGGACAGGCCTTTCTTCGCACCCAACTTTTATGTAAGTAGTGATTAAATCATGGGTGGAATGCAGTTTTGGTGTTGCACACCTATTTCTGCCACAAATGTTACTGATAGAATTCAGGGTTAGGACAAACTTCAAGTCTTTGCAACACAGCTACTCTCGTATACTAGAAAGACCACAGGTTCTAACAGCATGTGCCATATGAAAAGTTAAAGGGTTTTTTTCCCCACTGTCTCTGCTAAGGAAAACATTTTGGATGTACATACACTTAATAACAGTAAGTCTTTCTTCTGAATTTTTTTTTAATAGGAAACTCTATATAGTAACATTGTCCTTAAGGAATCACATCCAGTTCCTTGAAATTCAACCAACTATTTAATCTCCACACTAATACTTGTAAAACGTCTGCACTGTGCCTACTGATGCCCCATCCAAGGATTCTAAGATGAACAAAAATGAAATATTTGGGTGGAAAAGGAGATGTGTGAGCCCTGGTAAGCCCGTGATGCATGCAAACAGATCTTTCTATTCTAAGATTTTGCTTTTTAAAATAAAAAAATCTAATCATATATTGTGAATAATTCACAAAAAAAGATAAAGAATACTTCCATCTCCAATTATTTTGCTGATAACACCAATAGAGAACAGACACATCGCAGGACAAAGAAGGAAGCGCTGTAACGACAAAAAGATTAGAAGGTGATGTTGGCTTTTAGCCAGGGGGGTTGTTAAACCTGTAAAGAAATTCCAAAATGCCTGAGACCATAGCAATTTATTTTTTCTTTAAATAATGAAAGATCTTGCCTTTTCCTGATAATAATTACAACAAAATCATACATTCTTGATATTCTTTCAGTGTTTAATGTTGGTTTTGACAGTAACAATCACATACTCATGCTATTAAGGGAGAGAAAGTCTGGGCTGCCCAAAGCACAAACCAGGAACACTTCCACTCAGACCTCTGAGAGGCACAAGTTTATGGGAGATGACAGGCAATTAAAAACACTGACACCTTATTATAAGGAGCTGAGATAATAATTGAAAAATACAAACATGTTTGAGTTGGGGCACACTGAGTTCAGTTGCTGAACAGCCAAACACCTTCATCAACTAAGCTTAGAAACCCGCTGTTTGTTCCAGAAAATCAATCCTGGACATTCTTTCATAAGAACGCTTTTAGAAGATCAAATGTTAATTTGTAAAGGTGAAGAATTTGACTTGCTTTGTAGCTGAAGATGTTCTAGCCCCATATTCACATTCAATTCATATTTGTAGAGAGTTAATAACAAACATCTTTTTGGTTTCAAGTATTTATAGACTCACAAGGAGCTTTATTTTCGAAAATGAAAAGATAAAATGGCTGAGGACCACCAACTCCAACAGCTGCTCCTCTACTCATACCATCTTGAAAAGACTGGAAGTTAATACTAGTGCTACAAGGCTAGTTCACCACTCAGTAAAAACTTTTGGATTACTGTGATTTTTAAAAATTTTATTTTCTAATATGCTGTGCAGGTTTTGATAAAGAGAAATGTCAGTTGATGGCTGTACTCCTACTGCATTACAATCAGCACATACACTACAGTGAAATACGTAAAGTGCATTATGAAAGTCTTATTGATCCCTTTTGCAATGGCAAGAGAACTTTCTTCTATCAGTGATTTATCCCATCTTCCCAAAGCCTAGCAAATGACTCAGAGCACACTGCTATGTGCTGAAACGACAACATGAAAAATAGCTGTGGTGCATAAAAATGTCTAAGAATTATCACTTGGCCTTTGAAATCAAATACCCTAATCATCTAGAGTCCAATCCATGATTCTCAGAATGCCATAAAGCTTTTAAACATTCATTCTATGCTTCAAAGAGTAACATCTCAGGAATTTCCAGGGCAAGTCTTTGAATGCCCTACATTAGTATATTCACATCTCAAAGATATAAAATTAACTTGGTTGCATTTTAATATATTTTAAACCTGGACATTTTTACATACCAAAAAAATAGCTTTGGATTGAGTATTATCTGCTTGATGTGTAAAGACTATTAGTGTAATACGGGGTGGATAAGGACAACTCCCCCATATCTGGCTGATCTGTAATCAGAACTAGATTACGGCTTTTAGGACTGACAGACAAAGCTGGAAAGTGTGCGAAACTACAAAGCATCCCCACTCCTTTATTGATTCTAAAACTCTCACAGATTTGGCATAGACAGCCCAAGGAAACAGTCACCTTAAGATGCAAGGTGTTCTCTTACCTTTAAGACGAATTTCTCTCGTAACGAGATCATAACCAGGTTGAACACAATAAGCACCAATACAAGCAACTATAATTTTGAATGAGCACGTCTTCATACTCCAATGTTATGCAACTTTTTCAACTTGGCACAGCACTTAGTAGAAGCTTGTCTCTGTGAGTAGATGACACCTTTGTCATTTAAATAATGTTTTTTAACTACGTCATATTCTACCAAGAGTTCAAAATAGCCTAACACTGCAAACAGATTGTTTCCTATTTGCGATGTTGCAGTAGCAATTCTATTTACTTGCTACAATGAAATTTTAGAGTTGTTTTCACCCCATGATCATACAGAGACAGTTACATGTGATTCCTAAACATATTCAGTGGATCAAATGCAGCTGGTCCAGATGAGCACACCAAGCAGAGTGGTGCAGAAAACAATTTCATCATGCTTCTCACACCCCCAGACTGGATAAGACAAGCAGACCTTCCCTTCATCTTGTGTTACCCTTACTTTTTTTTTCCTTCAACATGAGGACCTAAATGTGTTCCACCAAATTTTAAGGAACTTTTCTGTAAGAAACCTTAGATGTCTCATTTGACAAAATACACTGCTCTTCATTAGAGAAGTAAATCCACATTTGCCCTTCTTGCTCAGTTTATTGGCCTCTGCTTTGTCAGAGATGAAAATACAGAAAGGCTTTATCGTAAGATCAGAAACAGAACAGCAGCAAGACTAGTTAATTGCTTTGGTTCCCAAAACAATTATTAGTTCTTGCAACAAAATCAGCTGGAGGCTTTCATCAGAAAGGCTGCAGCTATTCTGTATCATTTTCCTGCTGCCTGATGTTGGGAGGATACAATCCAATCTACAGGATTCATAGGCTTCCCCACCACCTAGAAATTATTTTAACCTTCATAGTGCACAAGGCAGAAATGGAATCCCTGTCTACTCACTCACCTCAAACCAAGTAACAGTAAGAGACTCCAGTTCAGGCAAGTGATCTTGGTGTAAAATATCCATCCTGTTTTTCAACAGTTATGCATCTCACTGTTCATTTGGTGCTCACTGAAAACCATTTCCTTTTTTAACTAAACCAGAAGATTTGAAAGGTGATACTTTGTGAGTTTTGACATGCTTGTGTTCTGAGTATAGAAGATGATATAAGCTTTTTATAACGAGAGGAATGGTAAGTAAAATACAGCCTATCCTCTGCTTTAGAAAACTTGCCTCATTTTTCACAGGGATCCATTCAAAAAGCAGTAAAATATCTGAAGGTGAATTCGCCCCCCCCTTTTGTTTCAATTAAGGAGACTGAAGTTTTCCCATCATGGTATCTTCAGGGAGATAACAGATGTCTCAGATATGTTGAAGAAACCTTCACAGAAATGAAATGGAAAAACTGAACAAGTTTTATTCTCCATCGGGACTTTAATTCTTTACTCCATCAGGACTTTTCCTCATTTTTAGAAATGTTTTCACAAAGTCCTTTCTGCATCTGTTTGGGAGTACGGCATATGCTAATTTGTATGTATTACTGCTGGGGTAGCCACTGAAACAGACCCTTGTGAGATAAAGGTTTACTGATGCACTCTGGTTTTGTACATATGATTCACTTCGGTACATGCAGACATATGGTTTGACAAGGCATAATTTGGAAGCCGGGAAGATAGTAAACACCTGTTTTGCTTTGAGTAAAACTAAGATCTAAAAAACAATGCCCTGTTTATGATCTTAAAGTTAGACTTATTTATTAATGCTTTTTTTTGAGATATCCTGTGGCTTCATAAATCAGAACCATTGGTTATTTATTCAGCACAAATCCTATGAAGTTTTAAACACATGCTACGCACCGAACGAGAGCAGGATGTTCCTTCAGGATGTGCTCTGCAGTTCTCAGAGTTGAGCTGCAGACCTTTCAAACAGAATAATTCTGTCTGCACTGATTGCTGAACCTCTGAAGAGAAACACCTTGGGAAGAAAGACCCCTTTCAATGGCTACTTGATCTCATCTACGGAAACAAGAAAAAGAAGCAACAACTGAGGCTGAAGTAAGGCTCTGTGCATTAATCTGTATCTAGCCCACATTGGCATCCTGAATTCAGTGCAACACAGATTAGTGATAAAGAGCACTAGGCTATCATTTAGGTTTTTTCCCCCCGGTAGGTAAGAACTCCACAAATTAAAGATTATAATCTTCCATGTTGTAATATTTAATGAATACATTTAAAGTATCATTTCTCTAATAAAGGATGACTTTGGAAACCACAAGAATAAAAACACAATTTACTATAAGAATTATCTTGACATTTTAATATTTCACTTTGAAAGTCATTTAGTTTTAACTATACGTTGCTATTTTTAGGACTAGCTGGAAAAATGATTTTGGCCTTCAGAGCATTAACCATCTACTTACAGCACAGAAACAATTAAAAAGCAGCAAGGTGAGCACTCCATAGGTTAGCCCACCAAGTCACCTTCCCCAGAAGCTGTGGTGATGCACAAAAAATCCGTGATTCTGACTCCATTAATGCTGTGAAAAGAACCACAGTGCTGATCAGACATGAAGATGGTCGCTCTCTACTGCATCGTATGGCTCACTACCAGACACAAAGGGTTTTAGTGGACAACCGGACTTCAATCAGTTTTTTCCCTTATGGTCTACCTTCCCTACTTCTGCTTTCTTGAGCTACTAAACCTCAAAACCAACACATCAAACCCAAAAAACCAACGTAACATATTTATAAAGCAATGCACAAGTGTGAGCAACTAACCCGGTTTATTTATGTCAGGTTTAAAGATGACAGTGCTTTTTTTAATCTCATTTTGATGCATACAAAAATAACTAAAAATATGTTAGTGGTAACAAAATGTGCTGAAACCTGCTGTTTTTTTGCAGAACAGGAAAAATAACAACAAAGATAAGGAAAGCATGCTTGAACTACTCAAACTCATCTTTAGAGCTTCCTGAATTTGGAGCTACATTAAGTTCTCAAACCATCAGAAACAAAGCTTCCCATCCTAGTCTACTGAAACAAGGTAACACAAAAGCAATCCATGCTTGCTGACACATACCACTAGAATGAATTGCAAAGATAGGTAAATCCCCGATTACAAGTATCATTGTAATTTTCATATCTTGAAACACTGGGGTAATGCACAGAAGCTGCGGTACCTAATGCTCTGCACTACTGTTTTGTGGAAATAAGGGGACAACAGGAGAAGTGCCCATTTCTAACAGTTCAAAAACATTGACTACTTACTTACACCTGATATTAAAAAACAATTCAAGACCAAACTGCAAACCTAGGTGCCTGAGTATGCTCCCTCCCCCTTACTGCAACACCAATAAAAGAGCTATTTGTATTCAGTTTTTACATAATCAGGTGTCTCATTTCTTAAGTAGCTCCTCCCTCAGCTCCCTCTTTACTTAGGCCCTCAGATTTGCTTGTTATGGACATAGTGTTTTTCCATATAGAGAGTGCGCAAGAATTCAGGACTGTCTGGATGCTAAATCAAAACTTCTTAAAGCACTTCAGCACGTGGCCCATTTCCATTTTGCATGCGTCTTACTGAACCTTCCTTTAAATTGCCTACACGCAGTGATCTCTTTTCAGAGACTACAGCAAAAATCAGCAGCATGATGAATGAGAACCACATAGCTAAATCCCAAATCACAACTCTATAAATGAGCATGCAGCCTCCTCTATTTGCACAGCTAACCCTGTCTACACACTATTTCACATATTTTACTGTATTCTCCCTCAAATTGGATTTTTACTTCATTTATGCATTGCTATTAACCTCCTTCTTGAAGAAAGATTGCTGTTTTATTACCTTCTGCTATATGTCAGCTTTGCCTAGTAAACTTTTAACCAGAGTCCAAAGGCTAGAAAGTGAACAAAAACTGTTGTAGTTCAGCAATGAAAAGACTAATCACTTAATTTAGGGTTAAGACTTGCATAAAATCATAGAATACAAGAAAAATGTGCCAGTCAATAGCAGAGCAAATTTTTTTGAGCAGGATTATTATACAAAAAAGTGAAGTAGACATACCATTCTTTATTAGCTACACAAGCAAGTGCTACGAGACAAGTTGTCCTATTATATTTATCTCATTTTTATCTTGGATAGAAGTATATGCTAGCTGCATGAAAGAGCATCAGCATCTCCCTCATGTTCATCTGTATTCTTTCATACTGAGGGCAACAGAAGGAATCAGACAACTTTGGATCCCATCATTTGTTGCATCTAATTAGACCGCCTATCGAAGCCCTTTGAATTGGGCTTTCCATTCTTAAAAGCAGTCACAAAAACTATTTAGCATCCAAAACTTCACCAGAACACGAATGCTATCGTACTTTCTTGAAAATCCTGCTTCTTCTCTGCAAAGAAGTCATTACATTGTGCAAACAAATAGCTTGATTTAAATATTGTCTCCCCTGAAAAGGTCACATTTGTTCCTGTAAAACTGAATTAAGCAAAGCCAAAACATTTAACATTGATCTGATGCACTAGCAAAACTTCAAACACACCTCAGAAGATGATGTTCAGTTCAGAAGTTTATCTGCAAATATTTATGTAGAACAATTATTCTTTCAGTTCCTCTGTAGATAATGGACCCCCAAACAAGTAATTGTCCTTAGGGCTCCTCAATCACCTGTCGGAAGTACTACAATAGAATTATGCGGAAATAAAATACATTAGGCTCAGACCCCAGAACAGACGCAGAGATCAGAGACATCACATTTTGTCTTTTCTGAGGGAACTGAATCATGGGATCCATAAGAAGGTCAGAATACATAACCCAACTTCAGCTTGCATGCAGAGAGCAATTTGTTCCATGACAGGTTTAGCCAGTGTTCACATGCTAAAGTGATTGTTAAGTGCTATGTGTAAGAGATAATCATAATGAAATAGGTTAATGCATTGCTTGTTTCCTACAGCCTCAAACACACTGGATTTTTATCACACAACAAACACTCAGATACATTTGTAGCAGCCCAGAAAGAAAGTGGAAATCTATTATTGCCTCAAGTTATAAACCTTTTTTCTTTCTTTCATTAGTTTTACTTACAACTGAAGTATGGGGACACAGTTTTTGAAAGTTTCTTAAACCAATGTACTACCTCCAAATCTTTTTGCAAAAGAGGAAAAACCAGGACAAATGAGTATGTATAAAGTGAAGAAGTATCAGCTGGAGAAAAAGAAGTTTGTTCTTATCAGTTCCACATTTACTGGTTAATTGTTTTTAAGACAAAAGTCAGATCAGTTGCTAGTGAAGTTACTACAGGAACAAGAAGGAACACAGTCATGAAGAAAAGGGTTTGTAGCATAAGGCATGTGTTTTAAATTCTTAGTTTGTACAAACACGAAGAATATGGAAAGGTAAGTCCATGAATTTAGTTTCTTGCAGGGCCTCTAGAACGACCTAACGCAACTGCTGGTGATCAGCCAGAAAAAGACCTGCAAAAAGCTCCCTGCCAATGACATTGTTCTTAACACATCCCGTTTTATAACTTGAAAATGCTGTGCAAACAGTAATCAATCCTCTCAACGCTCTTGCAATATACGCTTATCCTCAGAGAGGTTAAGTAACTGACAGTCACATCACAGATGTAAGACAAAGCAGCTCTAACCTTTACTCTCACTGCCCCAAAACCAAAACCCAAGTAGAAGAAATCAATAGTTTAAAGATGTGCATTTCCTGTTGATTGACCTCTGGATCAGCCAGGTGAACTTCCTGAGAAGTCTGAACTAAACTGCATGCAATATCTCATCAGCAGAACTCTACGCTTCTTAATTTAGCAACTCAACTCCTTTACCAAAGAAGCTTGAAGGGAAGGGCGTGGTTCCATGATGCTTCATCCAATGTAGGAGGCAGTTGGCTTGTTTCCCAAAATTTCTTCTC
This sequence comes from Numida meleagris, assembly GCF_002078875.1. Lineage (NCBI taxonomy): Eukaryota > Metazoa > Chordata > Aves > Galliformes > Numididae > Numida > Numida meleagris. The sequence continues at coordinate 10,321,470 of NC_034419.1, read as the reverse complement.
CACTTCCCTGGCTCAGCAGAGACTTGGAATTTTACAGAGACATTGATCTGGCAATCAAGGAGCACTTCTAATCACCTTCCAGAAGAACAATACTTTTAAAACTCGTTCCACAGCCAAGAGGAGGGCAGGGATTATCAAAGATAAAAAAAATAAATGTTTCAAGAGCAATAGAAATACAGTAAGGAGATGACAGCTGTAACTGAAAACGTACAAAGTGACAGAGGAATGAAAAGAGAATTGGGGCAGTTTTGGAGGTGCTTGCTCCAGGGAAGGCATGGACATTTTGTGGATAGACACTACAAGGGTCTCACATTTTATACAGTAGAAAAATCTTTGTCAGGACAGACAGGTGAAAAGAAGTTCTGCCTACAGAAGAACAGAGTAACGCATAGCAAAAACTTTTGTTTCCCAGTCCACTTACTTGCTGACTTTACTACCTACAGCCAAAAGAGAGATGGGATGGATGGAGCAGATGCACTAACTGGCAACAAACTTGGTCAACTTAGCCTCAGCATAGGGTTTTACCACAGCTTGATGGAGGCTCTACCCATGACTTCCCCTCCTGCTTAAGATAGGGGAGAAGAGGAAGGATGAGAGGCCGGTGAAAAATCCCACAGAAAACCAAACTTTCCTTGCACCCCCCTCACCTATCCTCAATTTCTTTCTCTTCTGCCCAACCTTTACCAGCACAGACTCCTTCCTGCCAATGCATGACATGGGCACACGACTTCCACTCAGTTACCATCTGCAATAGTTCAGACTCCATCAGTGCCCTAAATCACCCTCCACCCCCAAGCTAAGCAAGTCCAAGTCAGAGCAAGTCAGAAGGAAGATTACATAAAGAAGCCTGTGCCAGGTATCCAGGAGTCACTTTTTTTTTTTTTAAAAGGCAAGAAGGTGGTGCAACATGCCAGCTTCTACCCACAACTCTCAGCCTTAGTTAAAAGCAAACAGCAACAACGCTAAGTACTACTTGAATGGAGTTTCTTACCAAAACCTTGGCCTCACAAACTGAGAACATAACTTTTACATTTCATTCACACATTAGCAGGCACACTACTCCAATCAGCAGAAACAAATGACTCATATCACATCTGGGAACTGTTAGTATGGTATAGTGGGGAAAAGAAAAACAACTTTGTCTCCTATTCCTTATTGAACATGACAACCTCCTACTTTCTCCCATTTCTGAAAAAAAATAACAATATTAATTCATTTTTATAAAGTTTGCACAGTAATAGCATTTTTATCTTTTTGGTGGACAAAGGCACAAAAATGCTAAACTGATTGCAAACCTGCTTTGTTAAAAATGAAATCTTCCCAAAGTTCATTCCACCTTTACCTTACCAAAGACATCTTTTTTTCTGTTTAAAAACTGAAGATAAACTTGTAAGCTTTTTCCCCAAAATTTTTACAGTCATGTTTAGACTGTAAGCAGAGTGGGAAGCTAAAGAAAAGCTATTTGAAAATTCTACAGCTCATAGAAAAATTATCCCTGCTAGAGTTGAATCTCTAGATAGAATCATTCTTTCCTTCCCTATCCAAATACCTCTGCTCCAGGCACATCTGCAGCTTTTTTTTGGTGATCTGATCTTTTCTCCTCTTGCAGAGGATCACAATGCACACACAAATACGGTTGTCATATTTGATGGTTCAAAAGGAAGCACAAGTAACCAACAGAGCAGTCACATAGGCTCTGTAAAATAAACAGTATTTTTCATCTTGCCTTCCAGTTAATAAGCAATTGGTGGTGCCTCCCAAACATCTTGTCATTATAACACTTCTGAGCACAGGATTGCTCCTGTTTTTCCATGCAAAGAAATTATCTTAAAAGATGGCTGCTATTTTTAGATGCAGCACTGGAAATTGAGCAAGTCGTCTCCGAACCGTGAGCTCATATACCTTAATGGAGGTGAAGATGTCTGGGATTAGACTCTATATTCAGTGTACTGCCAATTAAAAAAGGTCATTTAAGGAGTCCTTAAACTGCCTCTTCATTTACTTGAATTACAACCTTGAGAATAGATTATATAGTACCACATACCCACAAAAAAGTTGTTTGCTTCATTAGATGCACTGTTTATTTTTAATTAAAATACTTGACCTTTACTTCCTCTGCCATTCCTAACTCCTAAGGCTCATTCAGGAATTTTTCCCCTGCCAGTATTCCAGGGAGATTTGATAAGTGCAAGATTTAACACACAGGAACTCCAGTATGTGGCAAAAAAAAATGTTACGTTCCATGTTTCCATTTTTTTCCCCCTGTGATATTTGAGATACGTTGAATAAATGCAAACATGAAGTATTTGTCCAAAGGTACTCCAAAAGGGAGTGATGAGAATCTGAAGCCTTAAATAGTAGTTGGGGAAAAAAAATACTTCTTTCCTTACTCTGGCTTTTCAAGGCTTATTGCAAAATATTCAGCTCCCTCTTTTGTCTCTGAGAACTTGCCCTCACAATTTTTGCACAGGCCAACTAGCTGCTTGTGTTACTTAAGACCAATTACAGGGCTTAAAATATAATTAAAATTCATGCTGTGTGGAAAGCCATCCACCAACTTGATGATTAAGTGTTTTCCATGTTTTCATAACTATAATCATAACCACTCCTAGCCCTGGAAAGGATAAATGTCACGAATAAGTTAAAAAGCACATTGCTCTGCTGTTTGTTCACTGTTTCAAGAGCTAGAGTCCAGATACAGAATACCATAATTATCAGTGACCCAGACAAACCATTACTTCAGCTAAGAGCAGATGCATTAAGCAATTGAATACTCTCAACTGCAGTCTATAAAACGTTATCAGTGTTTTAAGGACACAGAACACCCCTTTAGAATTTGGTGAACATTTATGACAACAGAAATGTAAACACCATTTTGCCCCTGATATCACTGTCTAAATGCCTCCACTAGTGAAACTTGCAAACCATTTGGAGCAAATGAGTTTCAGAACAATGCATCTGCTTCCTCATTAGCTAGAGGGAAGACAGTTTCAAAGCACTGTAAACCCATTTAGAACTGCAACTGCTAAGTATCCATCAAGGCAGATTTGAATACTGAATACAAACATAGGCAGACATTCATTTAAACGCTACCTGTAACATCAAAGGCTCTCCCGTAGTTTTCAGTGGCTACTGTTGTCACTAAAGCAAACACATACAAAGTGCTAGTGCTTGCTACCTGCAGTTACTTGGCCTACTGAGAACCATTTAATCAGCTTGTGTAAACTGATGTCAGATTCTCACAATTATTTTACCGAGCTAACAACCCGGCTGTTACACTTCATTGCACTAGAATGTACATAATTCCCCTTAAGCCTCTTGTCAGAGGGCAGACCAGCAGAAACTATAGAAATTGCAACATAATGAAAGAGGTGTAAGTTGTCTCACAGGCTGTTCAGAACCATACCAGGGAATTCTCTTCACACTTGGCCATTAATACCAGGCCCACAATTTATTTATGTTTTTAAGTAATGCATTCACAAGGCACAAGAGGTTTGAATAGTGCCAGACAAAGGAGTGTTTTGAGAACGTAATGTAACAAAGCTCTAACACTTGAGAAAACTGACACTTGAGCATCTAGGATGGAGTTCCTTTCCAGGAGTAGAATACTTGAAGAGATACTTTAGAAAAGACCAAAGCAGGAAGCTGTTCTACTTATTTAACTCAGCTACAACCAAACCAAAACAATAGGGAAAACAACCTCTACATTCAAGACTGTTTAGTTTGGTTAGATTTTTACTTCTCAGATTCTTCTCTTCTAACATCTGCCATCAAGCATAACATTTTGGCTTTTAACCATGTACTCTTGTCACAGCACCTTTGACTTTACATGCCAGCCTACTGAAACATGAGCACGTTCACAGTGTACAAGTTTGCATCACTTAAAATACTGCTTCTGCTGTTAGATAAACATTTGTATAATATAACAGGAGATTTTTAAGCTTAAAAGACTAACTGTCCAGAGGTCTCAATGCGTGTAAAGTATCATTTAGAAAGAGCTGACAGTGCAGGCAAGTTTGACAGAAGGAACATCCACAATTAGTATAATGCTACAGATCTGCAAGTGGTAATTATCAATCAATTAATCTGAACCTGTTAATCAAATCCAAGCATGAAAGCAAACTCAATTAGTGCTTGCTTACCTAATAATAAATCCAGGCAGACACTATTCTTTGGCTTAAGATTTGCTTCCTTTTCCAATCTCCTCTATAATATGGCTACACAAGTCAAACTTCATCATTGCAAGTCAGTTCTGCAGCACAGCAACAGTGGAAGTTCAGCAAATGTCCCCAGTGCCCAGTGAAAGTACTTTGGAGAACTGCTAGACATCCACAGCAGAACTCCAGAGCCTTAAAGTTACTAAACACTAAAATACCCGCAAGATTTGGTGGTAAAAGACTAACCAGATTCCAGCAATAGTCTTTGAACTACGCCTTAGTTAGATACTCATGTATATATGTAAGACATTCTAGATTATACAGAACTGAAATAAAGTTGTCCTCTCCATTTAAACAGCAAAATCTGCATACAGAAATAGAAGCATGCTAGATTTCTGAAGCAAGCCCCCAGACCTCAAAGACAGTTTGCTTCTCCATATAAGAGATTACAGCATGCACAAGACTATGGAAGCATTGGCACTGCATATGAAACAATATAATTGAAGCACAATAAGATTTCTTACATATACATTCATGTAAATCACAAGGTCAGACAACAAAATGCTGTGTTATTTATTGAACTTCAAATGCCATATTACATCAGATTAAATAGTTAAAAACTATTTAATATAATACAGTGTTCAAAACAGTCTTTCAAAAACATCTCTTTGAACAAAACTAAAAGCCAAATTCAAGCATAATTCCCCCACAGTGGAAGGCTAGGGGTGGAAGAAAGCCTCAGAGTAACAACTGTACACAACACTACACAAAGTATGACAGCATACCAAGTCACTGTTCTCTGCTGCAACACATGCTCCAAAGAGACATTCTATGCAATACATGTTACCATCATGGGCAGGCACCTAGTGTATTAACAGGGCAAATTATTCCACGATTCTTCTCTTCTGAACTCCACATGAAAGTACAGACATAACATTTCTGAGTTCTGTGATGTTTTACACTAGAGCTGAAGCTAGATTTGAGACTATTAGCACTAATTACAGTCATAAACAGCAACAGCAAATCAACAAGGTCTTGCACTTATGCTCTTCAACCCTGACATACAGAATTCCTACAATCCAATTTCTCATCTTAAGGACACAATGTCACCTGAGGTCAAACAACTATGAATGTGACAGCAGCAATGTCTTAGAAGCTTTGAAGTTCTAGAGTGGTAGAAGGAAGATACTAGTATTTTAACTGCTCTATTCATCCACTGCACCTGATTTGTGCCCATTTTGCCTCAACTAGACATACAATTAAATAAAACAAAATGCACCAATGAAATTAGACAACTGTAAACTGCTGGCAAGATTCATTCAGTTATACATTTGTCTTCTACTTCCGGCATTTAGACAAGACTCTGGAGCTTAGAAGTGTCAGCTTTAATTTGTGCAACTTGAGGATTTCCTTCAGGAGAAGTTCAGTCAGATGACTGAACGAAGATATCTCCCAACCTTGCATGGCAGACATCAGTTATAGCTCACCTCACAGTAAGGTTCTGAGCCAGAACGTCAAAAAAGCACGTTAGTGCTGATTCCAAGCAAAGTCAGGATTTACTGTTCAAGATTTCCCTGCTGTATTACTGTTTCCATTTGCAACACTATTTACTGAGGAAGCCTTACTAAAGCACCACTCCCCACTGCACTACTTATAGTGGTACTGATGCAAACGTCTGTTTTATCCCACAACAGTTTGATGTATAAGGACATCCACAGAACTAAGCGTGCACACTATGGAAACAAGTAAGACAGCAAGTTTAACCTCAGCAGCCCCGTTGAGAGATGTCTTGTCCTGAAGATTTTGTAATATCCATTGTAGTGAACACCTGCAAGATACCAAAACAATTGCTTATTTACTACTGCTCTTCTTGTGAAATAACAGTACTAGAGTTCTTTAAATTGTTACAGTGGACAGAGTTGCAGCACACAGTTAACTTTTCCTATCACATCTCAATATCTTGTAGTTGGAAGTTAAGCGAATACTAAACAACTCTAAGTATAAAAAGCACTTCAGTATTTATTTCTTGCATCTAAGTAACCACCTCCACAAGTAGGTTTTCAAGTAAAGCTCGTTTGCCCCTTACCTCTGCACATGTCGGATGGATACCAATTGTTTCATCAAGGAGTTCTTTGGTGAGACCACATTTTATTGCAGCTGCAAAACCTTGGGTAACTTCACCAGCATTAGGACCAAGAACATGAAATCCTACCACACGGTTCTTTGAGGTGACAAGAAAACAAGAATTAGTAAGGTAGGTAAAATTTAACACAGCTCCAGCGCATAAGCTCCCACTACAATTAAATTTATACGCTATGCAAGCAGGTCAACAGCATAGTCTTGGGGAAAAAACCCACAAGCCACTCCAAAAAAGATAGTTCTATGGCTTACATCAGGCCATTATATCAGAACAAAACAAGCTTTAAGATGAGTTGAGTTTTATAATTCTTGAACAGCACTAACTCAAAAGATACTAAAACATTCCTTCTCTCCAAAATCATTTTAAACTGTCTTCCTTCATATCAGACAGTTTTTCAAACTGATACTAGACAGCACTGGCATTTATTTTTTTGGAAGAAAACCCACCAATCGCTAGAAATTCACATTTCTCATCACTGAGGTTGTAGGATGAAAACGTTTTACAGGTTTCTGCTCAACACACCAACACTTGAACACTGCAAAAAGCACACGGCAAAAGAAAAAAACGCCTCAAAGAAGTCCAGAAGCCTAAAACAAGACTGTAAATAGTATAGTAATTCAAAGCTTGGAAGAAAAACTCCGGAGAATTTCTTCAACAAATCCATCCTTGATTAGAAATTCAGGATGAAGTTTCATAATCCATAAGCTATCATTTGCTGAAACAGTTGTTACAAAAAAAACACCACACAATACACACCAAACAATCTGATCTTTCCAAAGTGATTAAAACTATTAAAACTACACTTACATTAACAGAACAGATAGAGTTGGCCTAAGTCAGGCCAGATAAAATACTGGGCTTTCAGCTGGTCCAAACAAATTTTCATGAATACACTGGACATTCTAACTTGCTACTTATGCTACTTACGCTGTCAAGTTTATTGCAGATAATCTTTGCATAACAAGTATTGTTATCTCTGCCTGGTACTGTCCATTCAAGTGGCCAGAACAAACTGTGATAAACCTGAGGATGACAAAACAGGAACGTATCTGTCTGATGGATTCAACTGGAAAATTTCTTATTTTTAATCTGTATTTGCAAATAGGTGATCTGACATTTAACCCACTACATTTTCATAACTTGTTAAACAATATTGTGTTTTATTCTCTCCCTCCACCACCCCCACTCCCACCCAGTCCACTTTCCAAAAGTTATTAGAGGAACACTTCACTAAAAACACACGCTCCAATTTAAATACTCAATTTAATACAGCTACAGCTTATGATTGTAATTGCAGCAAGAAAGGCCTTTAAGTTAGTATGAATTTAATATCTGGTTGCTATATGTTTAACTCTACTGTGCAAAACAATTGAAGCAGATGCTGAATACCACAAAGTGTATTTGAAGGCTGTAAGGAGTAAAACACAAAGCATGCAAACAGCTCTAACAGATCCGTCTTCTTCAGAGAACCATACAAAAGCCTGAAATTATGATAAAACAAATTATGGCTGATATTCCCATAGTCCTAAGAAAAAGATCAGGAAGATTCAGGTACAGAGAACACACAGAAAATGGGCAGTCCCGAGAGTCTGGTATACTTCAGCAGTAACAGTATTTACTTTGCTACAATAAAAAAAGCTACCCACAGCTTTGCAACCTGATTTTGGCCTCCTGAAATCAAACACTTCCCAGCAGCATGCAAATAGCTATGTACAACTCCAGTGTTATCAAATCCAGTTGTGGATTCCTGCAAGTCCAGTAATTTAGTCATCTTATGAAAACACTTTCATGATCAAAGGCCTGTTGAGGTAACCTTTACAAACCCACCAAAAACGTCAAGCTACAAGTTAATTAAATATTGAGTGCTCTCACCTCCAAGTTTTGCTCTCCATATTCTTGTATGGCTTTCTCTTCAGCTAGCCCGCAGCTGCCATACTCCAAAGGAGTAAACACTGTTGTTGGTACGTTGATATAGTCACACTGAAAAAAGAGAATATATATTTTGACTGTGCAAGTACTATCCAGTAAATCATAGGAAAAATTATATGAGCATTTCCTTCTGATTACCAAATGCTCACAATCCCCACAGTCACATGGAGAAATCATGTTACTGCAATTCTGAGGCAAAAAGTATCGAAATTAAAATTGTGTTCTTACAGATTTACCTTTGTGGAACTACCACCATAGAGCCTGCGGGCTAGGAGTTTCCCTGCCTGAATGGCAACAGGAGTAAGTTCAAGCTTTCCATCCAAGATATCCCCAATAGCATAAACATAAGGCACATTGGTTTGTTCTTCATCATTTACAGGTACTTTCCCATTCCTTTAAACGAAACAGAAAACAGAACAGAGATCAATATCACAACCTTCCTCAGAGCCCACCAAAAACTAAAGGGGAGATGTTCTGCCACAAATTTGTTAATAAAATGTACTTATTTTAAGTACTGAGCATATATCTTTTTCACTTCAGTTGCAAGCAAAGCACCAGTTACCTTTGTCTTTAATACATAGTTGAAGTCAGTTTTCAATGCAAATCTGATGACAATGAAGTCGGTCAGAGATCTTTGGACATTTGATCATTAGTTGAATGCTATACAGCTTGCAATTTACATTTTTCCCTATGGGGAAAAAGCCGCATCACTCACATGTTTAAAATCACAGAATCACGATGGAAGGGACCTCAAGAGAGGTCCAATCCCCCTGCTAAAGCAGGTTCCCTACAATAGGTTGCACAGGTAGGCATCCACCCAGGTCTTGAATATCTCCACTGAAGGAGACTCCACAACCTCTCTGGGCAACCTGTTCCAGTGTTCCACCATCCTTACTGTAAAGAAGTTCTTCCACATGTTAGTACAGAACTTCCTATGTTCAAGTTTTAGGCCATTACTCCTTGTCCTATCACTACGCACCACCAAGAAGAGCCCGAATAAGCTTGTTTAATAAATTTCTAGCTGCTGCAAGCTGATTCTAATTCTTCTATCTCCTGATCTACATAATCCTGCCTCTTCCTTTGTACCAGGTTTTGCGCTGACACTAGGGAGAAAACAAAATCTGTAAGGAAGCAAGAAGTTTACTGCTTCTTTAAATCCCCAGACTGACTTGCCAAATGACATCCAGGACTACAGCATTACTTGAAGACTTAAAAGCCTACTACAAAAAATGATAAAAAAAATCACGTAACAGGTATGCTGAGATTCTTATAGAACTACAGTTCAAGGTCACATAGGTAGAACAGCCATTAAGAAATGCTGAAACAAGAACACCAAAACCTTTAAAAATAAAGGTGTTTTTTTTTTTTACAGGCCACCCCTCATAAATTAACAGAGTACTAGACTGTGGTTTCTGAACAAATTAAGTAAATATTGAGGTATTTCAGGAGTACAGTGGCCAACAAGTAGGTACTAGAATAGTTCTTTTATGGAAATGACGTCTGAGAAATTGTACACAAACCCAGGAAAGATAACATGTCGAAGACTCACATAATTGCCTGGTTTAAAAAATGAGGATTAAAAAAGTTTCAGTATCATTAGATATTATTTTAAAAAGTTAAAATAAATCAGTGGCTTAGAGGAGCTGAGCAATACTTACTTCTCATTGATTTTGACACCAATTGTCTGTAAGCCAATATTTCTGGTACATGCATCCCGACCAATGGCTATCAAAACCTAAAAAAAATTACATGCCGTAACTTTACACAAGTGTAATGCTGATTAGGTTTTACTTTTCTCTGAAACAGCTTTAAAGTGTACATAATTTAAGTGACTTCTCAAAAAAATTTTAGGAAGAGGAGTCACCAGCTCAATCTCTCTCATGTGCAACCTATTTCTGAAATGCAATATCAGCTACAGAACAAAATAGAACAACACTGCACACAAAAACTAAATGCCACTCATTAATGTTTCACCTCTTCTCCTGACAAGGTGCAACTGCAGATGATTATTAAATTCCCACTTTTTTTTCCCCTGCCTGGAAGTTACTTGAATTATTTGCCAAGAAAGACTTCCCTTTCCTCTATCCTGAACAGCTTTTAAAGTGTTTTAATACATTTTCATGGCACTGCAATATTCAGTTATTTCAAATCTAGAAATGCTTACAGTGTTATATTCTCCTTCAAAAATTTCTGGACCCTCAGTAGACTTTGCTGTCACTTTTAGTCTTCCCGGTGTGCCATCCTCCAGCTTTTCTACCTGCATAAACATTTGCAAGGTTAAAATGATCTTAAGCAGTAGAGCTCCTAGAAAGCATATGCATTTCACCCATGTTAAGGTAATTTTGTGCAAAGAGAAGGTAGCTAAGAAAGCACTTGCCTGAGTAGGTACAAACTTTCTTATGAATGTTACACCGTGTGTTTCCATGTGGGCACCTATTCTTTCTGCCATCTCCTGGTCAAAGCCTCGAAGGAGAATGGAACGCACCATTACTGTGACATCTAGACCTAAACCAGCAAGAAATCCTGCGCACTCCAGTGCCACATAGGAAGCACCCACAACTAGTGTTTTGCCAGGGCAGTAAGGCAGGGAGAAGAGGTCATCACTAAAAAGAAAAGAAGTTACAAGGCTCTTTTAATACACGTCTTTGCAAGCATTAGAGCAGAGAAAATTCAGTCCATTATGCTTTTTAATCTCACCTCGTAATACAGTATTCTTTATCTCCAGGAATACCCAGATATCTAGGCCTTTCTCCTGTTGCCAGCACAAAAGTCTTTGCTGTGTGATAGGTTACTTGTCCTTTTCTATTAGTTGCCTGTTTACATAGACACAAAAGTCTTTACCATAGGAACAGGTTTTACAATGAAGTAAAAAACAAAAACACAGTTTCCACCTAAACACCACAGATATGTTTAAGAACTAAGCGCAAGTAGTTTCAAACATTTAGGCAGGCCATACAGATCACTGATGAACTACATGTTTAAAACACAGACTATTAATCTGTTCTTTTAGGTTTGAGCACCTAAAATCATTTACTACTTGAGTTCTGCTCATATGTACAATTTAATCTACATGAGTAGTTGATAATTTTAAGTTATAAAAACCCACAACAAATGAAGGGTGCTCTTCCACCCCTTGCTCCCAAGGAAAGATCAACCAGTTACAGAATAGCATCAATCACTTCTTATGCTAATTTAGAAAAATACAAATGAAAAAAAATCTACTTAAATGCTTTAGGAGGGCCTAATACCATATTTTAAATGAATTAAACGTAATTTAATTGTTTTCTTGATCTCTAAAGGCCCTTGGGGAATTCTGTCCTGCCAGTGCGTCTCTTCTTAAATTCAATCTTCATTCTTGTTCTTTATTTACCAACACAGAAAGTGAAGCTTCCTCCCCAGCAAATCACATAGTTCAGGTTGGAAGGGATCTCAGAAGATCGAGTACAACCTATTACTGAAAGTTTCTGTTCTACTTTATTTGTAGGAAAAGTAGACTATTAAGCAGACAACCTGCATATGCAGACACTAGAACAGTTGGTAGACGAGGCAAGTAAAGCATACCATCTCCTCAGCACTAATCTCTTGGTTTGAAAGACAGACATTTCTGTCTTCAGAAGCTCATATTGAAAGCAGACAATGGCAGCCACTGATCCAGTGTTCTTCAAAATGCAATTCTTTTAAGTTAACCTAGCTACACTACCATCGCTCACAGAAGGATTGCCAGCACATACTCTGTTGCAAGATAATTTAAATCTTATGCTGACACAGCATAAGGTTCTATCTAGCACTATTATGCAAGTACTTAAACCAAATTTCATTTCTGCAGTCTGTCCTTTAGTATGAAGAGCTTCCAAGCAGCCTACTATTACAACTAAATGTTTTCTGTTTTTTTTTTTTTTGGCTCTGACAGCTGAACTCAAGCAAAGCTAGCCACTGAGACTACCTCACCATATACATGCAAGATTTCACTTTAACCGATATCTGCTTTGCTCCTATGCAAATTACTAGGTTGGCAAACACTGTGACACGTAATAATGCAAAACATTGATTTGAATTGGTAACCTATTTCAGGAATGACTTCTTTTAGGCTGACTGAAATAGGCAATATCAGAACGAAGGCTTTTCCATGATGGAATTTAAAAGGCAGCTCGAGAGCACAGGTTTTTCCTCCCAACCAAATAAAACCTTTTAAACATACCACATACCTTAATTTTGTGTGGTTCAACAAATTCTCCATAGGAATTTAGGTATGTCACAGATTTCTCTCTTAAGGACAATCGATAGCCCCAGTTTAAAGAGCCAATGTAGTTTTGAACTGCTTCTACCATGATCTCCCAGTTGTGTTTAACTGAAACAAGCCATTAATTTCATATTTTAGAAACCACAACAATGAACCATTAAAGAAAAGCTCAAATATTATTCATTGTACATCTTGTTAAGCAGCCATCATTGTCATTAGTAATGATGATAGCTATTAATAGACTTAAGTTACTGTGACATATTTACCTGACTTTAACTATCTGAAATAAGCCCATTCAAGAATCTCATCCATTCATTTGAGATAATACAGGGAACAAAGCACAATTAGCTTCTAATCTTAAAGGTTTTTATGTATGACTCAAGGAGGAAGAATCATTCTGACTCACTTCGTAAATAGAAGCAAAGTTCAACAGTTACCTAAGTGTGAAGTACAAGAACTGTCATAACTATCTCAGAGTCATCTCTACACAGTCTTGTCTGTCCTCTATGTTCTTACCAACCTTGTTCTTCATACTGCCAGCCATACGTCCTCGCATCTTTGAGTGCCTGCCCCAGAAGTGCTGCTTGATGCATTAGCTTCTTGGGAATACAACCTACATTGACACACGTACCGCCAAGTCCTAAGATGGAAAGAACCATGTTACTGCTTGCATGAACAAAATATTTATGCTTTACTACATGCTTTGTATAGTCACCCCTATATCAGTTCATGATGTTGCAACAAAAGTCACATGAAATTTCTGCTGTTAGAGACATTTTAAAATACAATGAATACACCAAGGTTGCAAATTTGTATTCAGTTTAAGAAGTCATTTGACTCATCCAGCCAAGAAGGGTTTAGCATGATGCCTTAAACATACATCCAGGATAGCTACTTACAGGGTGCTTTCTAAGTTAGTTGGATCAGCAAGAAAGCATGGCAAAAAGCCCTGAGTTCAGTATTATCTATTCTGTGGAATCTGAAATACAAATATGCTTTAAAGCTATGAAAGCACATTCACACTTTGACTCAGTCTGACCACTGAAATTCCTTACTCATTTTCAATTGCCAGTAGCATTAATAAGGTCAGACAGTAGCTGCTTAATTATAAAAAGGTGATGCATGCACAACCATACGGTCACGCTGTTACAGACGTAACCTAGATCAGTCATTCATGAAATAAAACTAGATGAACTAGAACGCATTAAAAAAAACAGGCAAAAGATTGTGAGTATGCACACATACGTTTGGCCACAGTTTGAAACTGAATTATAACATTTAACAAAGAACAGAGAGAAAGCAATATACAAAGCAGAAATAATCATCCAGAAAAGCAGGCATGTCAGGAAAGCAACTCCTTTGTTATATGTTCCAGAACTACAGGAATTCTGCCATAATTTCCAAGAATATAAATCCATAGTATCTTACAAATCAATACATATCACTGGTACTCAAACACTATATTTACCCCAGGAGGTCCCAAGGGGTGTTGGCACAACATAATCTAACACCATCACTTTCTTTCCCAAGGTAGCAGCTTCCTGTAAAAATAAAAAAAAGGGAGAGAATCCAGCATCAGTGAACTTTTCCTTGACCAAGAAATCTGTCTGCTCATTTGCATTCGTTATATACTTAGCACAAATACAAGGCTCTTTTGCTAGTCAGTCTCATTATCATACGTAGCTCTTCAACTTCCTCCACTATCAAACATTCATGTGACATTCATATGAGAACAATGAGAAAACTCAGGCTTGTTCAGCCTGAAGAAAAGAAGGTTATGGAGGTACATAACAGCAACCTTCCTGTGCCTAAGAGTCATGGTACTGCAGCCTTGCTTGCTGCACCAGCAAGTGGTGGTAGGACAAAAGACGAAGTCCATAAGTTGGAATACAAATATGAAGAACAAACTTAATTCCATGGAGACATACACACTGGTGCCTCAAGATTTGAAGATTTTTAAGACCCAAATAGATAAGGCCCTGCATAACCTCATCTCGCCCTGCTTGAAGCCAGAGCTTTGATTAGATATCTACCTAAGGTCCATTTCAAACTGAATAATCCTATAACGCAATAGCCAAGAAATGAGCAGGCACTTGAGTGCATCTACTCAATATTAGTTTGTTTTTTTTTTAAGGGCTTTGAAGCACCTAACTGAACTCTTTCACTGTGAACAAGTTGGTAGTTACCACCAAGTTTACAGTTCATGTCCCAGAAGGCAATGAGGAAAGATCTGTAGCATTCTGAAAATACCTCTTTAAGACTAACCAACTGAAGCACTTGTGGGGTGAAGTGGAGGGAGATTGCCCAAACCATAAACTGATGGTTAAGATGGTGAGCTGAGAAGTGGGAAGCATGGGTTCAAATCCCTCACATAGAAAACTGAACCCACATCTCAGGTCTAGCGGCACACTGAATAACAGCTAACTGTGAAAGAGGTGCACAATCTATTACTATTACTGAAAACATAGCTAGAAGGAACAATAAAGTGTGAGCCAGTTCCTTGAGATAACACCTGAAAACACTTCGTTTTAGATTACTGGTAGTCCTGGATCCTATATATACAGAAGTACTTCAAGAACAGCCTGCAAGTTCTCCAGATTACTGTTTGGAAACATTCAAGTGCCTGTACACTGCACATAAAGAGGAGATACTTAAGAAGTTCCACTCTCAGCTAGGAACCTAAAACCTATTATTAGATCAGGACCTGAGTAGTCATTGTCTAGGAATTGGTCCATACAGACCGTCATCCTTTGAATGAGCAAACTATTAGACCGCTACTGATTCATGAACAAGTCTAACACTACTAATCATTGTAATATATATTGTTTTATTCTACTGTGATTAATACAGAAACTTATTTTTGATCAAGTTTCATATACCACTTGTTCATGTCATACCTTGGAACAAGCGAGTCCACCTGAGCCGCCACCAATAATAATGAGATCATAATCATAGGTTTCTGCATCTTTGACATCCCCAAGAAGTTTTTGCAGTGTTCCATTCTCATAAGCCTGTAAAAATCAAGTTACCACACGTTTCTAAGCAAAGAATGAATTACAGTGCCTTTTCTGACCTAGATCACTCAAATTACTTCCCCTTCAATATTCTAACAGAAAACACAAGCTGTTCCTGAATTGCTACATCTGTATGGCCAAGGACTCCTCCAAGCAATTTGATCTAGCTGAGTCTGCTCTGAAATGGGGATCTCCCAAAATTTTGCAATTGTTAAGTTTATGATCCTGGAAAAGATTCAAACGTGTTCACGTTTTATTTGCGTAATAGACCTCAGGCCACAGAACATGCAAGTTAAAAATTACTGATGGTCTATTTCCTCAGTCCTACAGCTTGAGCTGAGTGCTGCACAAACTTTCTAAGAAAGAGTCTGTCTGCTGACAAATTCAAGAAAACACACACTTGCATATTTGTTACAGAAATGTAAAGGCTAGGTTAATTCGCCAACAAGCTAGGCAGCAGAAGCACAAGAAAAGTGGCTTGACCTAACATCGCTCCCCACTCTTGTCTACTCCTAGTTATTTTTAAAGAATGTTACCTTGTAAGTTGAGTCACAGCCACCTATATGTTTTCCATTGACAAACACATTAGGCACTGTCCTCTGATTAGTTAGCTCTGCTAATACTTGCTGAATACTGGGTCCATCATCTAAAAATCAATGAAAAAGGTACATTAAACAACTATTTTCAAGAAGGGACCTTTTAAGACAAGCTGACATTTTAAAGGTGTAGACCGTAATATACTACAGGCCTGTCAAGAAAACAGTTCTTCTACAGGCATCACATTTCTACATAAGTTGGACACAGACAATACTTCACAAAAAGGCTGGCTAAAATATGGAGAATAAATAGGTACTTCGAGTTAAAATCCTTCAGGGTGGAGTGGCTGAAGTAAACAAGTTCAGCCCCACATTTTCTGGATTCTTTCCAGAATCCCATCCCAACAGTATCACACTTGGTACCACACTTAAAAAAATAATACATTTCACTCTCTCTATATATTTTACACATACATACTATCTTCTGTATTAGTCTAAATATTACTAAAACCTCATAGTAATAGATACAAAGAAAAATACAATTAAGCAATGTATTTATATAATGTATACCTATGTCAGCATATTATATATTCCCTGATTTGATACCACAAGAGACCACATAGATAGCTCCTTTTTTTCAGTAGAATTGTTGCGTTTTGGAGTTCTGTTCTGCTCAAGTGCACACAGTTTTGCTCAGCAGCTTCATACTATGAGAATTTGGGGATCAAAAGAATAATCATGGTCATGAAGCTACCTTCATGCTATTTCTATCTGCCACACTGTTTTGAATCTTCCTGTTTTTAAGACCGTCATCTCTTGACCTAACATCTGAATCACCAGCACCAATACACAGGCTCAGTTTGGAGCTCTCAACAGTTGTACAGTAGCAAATGTGGGAAGATCTTACAGTAATCACTGATCAAAAAAATCATTTTACTTTAAGACAGTATTTATTTACCGATTATAACAACTGTGAGAGAAACATTCTAAATGACAAATAACTTCAAGAAACCAAAAGAATACTGAGAGCTGTACTGTGTATATCTTGGGCTATGACTAGTTTATAGTATCTCAACTTTCATTAATAAAAAGTAAGTCAGAAGAGGTACTTTGGATTACTAACATTTTCCCCCTCAAGCACTGCTTAAACACGCTTTAAAAAAAGGATTAGAAACTACGTTTTCTTCCTATGCACAGGAAAAATAAAATATAAAATCAAACGATGATACATAATCAACAACTTACTAATGGTGTGCAGAACTTAAAGAGAATTCTTTTAGAAACTTTGTTCTTAAAACCACACGCATTATATACACATGTATAACACACTACATGACTAGTGAAAGTAAAGCAGCTTAGGCTTTAGAAAAAAAGCTCAAACTGGCAACAGACAAGACTGTGGAATTCACATTCTTTCCAATGACTCAGCAACTTCCCCTACGAAGGTCAATGTCATACCACATCAAACGTTAACAATTCATCTAAAAGCCATAAAAGAGGTAAGAGAGAGAACTACCAAAGACTCTTTTTCCTGAAAGACAGGACTCCCAAAGGAGAAATCAGATCTCACATCCTCCGTACATACAATCAGTTGATGATGCGTACAGAAAGAGGCAGTCTTCAGTGATACTAAAAACGTACCCTCCCACTAAAATCCATACTGTAGCCTAACTACTTCAACTCTCCATACACTTAAAGTCAAGACTCAACGATCCTCATGAGTCCTTTCTGTGATTCCCTAAGTCTTACAGTTAGTTCAAAACAGCTTAAAGTCATGCACATTCACCCAGTTTTAGTTACATTAAGCAACACCTGATATGTTTTCTTTCTGCTACTTACCAGTTACATCAAGTTCCAAAGCATAGTACTGTACACCTAGCGAGCTGAAGAGTTCTTTTACCTATAACAGAAAAGAACACAGTGTTTTTGTACACAGGCAGACTGCCAAGGCAAAGCTTTCACAAGATCCAATACACAGTTCAGGGTAAACCTTATTGTTGATATGCCAACTTTTAATTCTCAATTAAACAAACGTACAAGGACTTAAGTCTCAATTATAATTCTCTGAGGGTGTAGCTATTGCTGTCTCTCATAAAGTTTGGCACCACTTCTACATCTTGCACAGTCCTCATTTAAAGTCAGGCTATTTAACAGCATTCAGATGAAGTATCCCCCATCAGAGCAATCTTCTATTACAAGTTTAACAGATCTTAAGAGACCATTTCTTTATACAATTGGCTTAGCAGCAGACCTCAACATCCCTTAAACAGGCAAAAGCAATGACAATAATTGCAATGTAGAAAAATATAATACAGAAAAATAATGCAGCAGTCAGATTTCCTAAGTACTAAGGAAAGAAAGAAGAACAGGGATTAGAAGATAGCTTGCAAAACCAAACACTGTTGAGCAAATGCTCAAAAAGCGTTATAAAAAGCTACAAGAAGAGTAATCTCTAAGAATACACAGCACTAGGGCAGCTCAAGCCTATCAGCCCCGCATTCAGTCATTCAGTATTCGTCGCTGTATTTCAGAAAAGATTTAGAACAAGTGGATAACAATTACTCTAAGCAGTCAATGAGCTGAGTTTAACTTAAAGAAAAGACGTGGAAAAACAGCTGTGTTTAAATAATTAACTGACAGCTGTAAGGAAGAAAAGTGGTGGTGGAAGCAAAGCAATAACTGATGGGACTGAACTGCTTCAAGAGATTATTATTAGACCGCAGGAAAAGGTTTTCCTGACAGCAAGACTCTGAAACATGCTGCCTAAGTGGAAGACAATCTGGATCAGTGAGTGACTTCAAAGTGCATGTCAAATGTGTTTGAACTATCGTGTCTCATTCTCTGAGGCTTGGGACAAAACTGGATTTTTTTTTCCTGACTCTGGGTTTCTGGTTTAACATCTGCCTCAGCCTCCAGGATCAGACAGGAGCAGTTCTAACTTACTTGCCTTTTTCTTTTCACATCTAAATCGTTAACATCTTAACAGTTTCAGGTATCCAGGAGCCAGCACGGAAACAATCAACCACCTCTGGATGTGAGCCTTCAAAAGGAAAAAGTCACCCTACATGACAACTTGAGTTATTTTTTTCTCTCTGGGTTCTGGATGCTCTTCTAATACTAGTTCAGAATGGACAGAGTGCTATTACCAGATTCAAATCAAATAGCCTTTTAGAAATGAGATTTTTTATGGCGACATTTATTTGTAAACCTGGCAAAATTGAAATTGTAAACTGTTCTTGCAGTTGGACAAGGACATACCTCATAACACAGGTAATATTACAGCTGGCAGTATTTGCTCCCAAAATATATCTTGGCAGACTTACCTGTGCTAACAGATGCTGTAAGGCATCAGGTAAAATATCTGCTTTTAATCATAACTGTCTTGATGTAAGAACAGCTCTAGCAAGAGGCTAGGGCTAAACTTCTGCATGCTCCTTTGACAGCCAGGATTCTGAACAGCAGCTTAGTGTGCCTTGTTGTTAATTCGAGAAGAAAACCCAATACTTTAACAACCAGCTTTCTGATGAACCTCATATCTATTGACAACACTTCACTAAGAGTAAGTTGAAACATACCTAGTAAGCTTAAAAATGTTAAACGTGATAAAACAAGTTTTTCATGTCACTGTGATCCATGCTTTACTGTGCCAAGGGGCCAAGTATTTCACTGCGCTCTGCTTCCTAATAGTTTCAACTTTACTAAGACAAATATAAAGCTTTTGCATTATGTATTAATAACATGAAGAGTTTCTTCATGTCACACAGAAACAGTAACATACTAAAATAACCCTGCTTGTATAGATAACAGCATTAATTTTACACCTACAAAATAAATGGGGTGGACTTTTTCAGAGGTTACAAACAGTGCCAAAGATGAAGTTTGAACACCTTGGGCAAAGCTCTGTCCAACTTTGTTCTGAATACCTACAAGGACAGACAACACAGCCTCTCTGGGTTGCTATTCTCATGTTTGAGCATCCTCGGTGAAGGACTTCCATTTCATCTCATTAGAATATCCCTCGTTTTAAAATGTACACATTATCCTTTGTTCTTTCACTCTAAAACTGAGAAGAGTATGGCTGTTTTCCCTGCCAGGTACCAAGCGGGCAAGTAAGATGCAACAAAATCTCTCCTTATCCTTCTCTTAAGGCTGAACAAACCAATCTCCTCCTAAGGCATCCCGTGCCTCAGACTTCTAAAACCATCTACACAACCCTAAACGCTTTTGTTCTAAACTCGTTATTACCCTAAGGCTTGCTTGCTTACTGGAGTGACTACAGCTATGGGCTGAGCGAGTGGGAAACAGCAGCGGAACTGCTTCAGCTCTGCAATTGCTTTTATGAAGCCCAAGCTGAATGCCATGAACTATCTGAAAAAGCAAAGCTCAGAAAGACTGCTGCTGTGAAGTGGCACACTACAACTCTGAAGGGAAGTCACAAAATTTGCTACATGGCTGCTGTTTTAGTTTGCAGCAGAGCAGCAGGGCGCAACAGGCAAGTTTTCATCAGTGGCTTCAAAAAAATACATATTAAAAAATGCAGCTCAAACACTGGAACAGCAGACAGCAGCAGGGAGGACAAGACAGAGAACATTTTTAGAACAAGAAAGGATTACACTCAAGAAAAGACAAATTTAAAGCAATGCCTTTAGGTGATGTTTATTCTCTACTGAAGATACAAAGTAGAGAAAAAGAACCAGGCAAATACCAGGATCGTAATTAGAAGCAGTTATTATAGATTATTTGAATAGATTACACATGTGTTAGTGGTGATGAAGCAGAAACAAGAGTGACAACTATGTGGTCAAAGTTATGAAACCTTCAATAAAGGCAAGACAGACTAGATCTTGTTTCAAGAAAGAATAAGAGGAAGAACAGAAAGGTAACAGCAATCATGAGCAATCTAGAGAAAGTAAACAGGAAATGGTTTCTGATAAATACTAAGAATTCTCCAGACCAAGCAGCACAACTGAAGTTACTAAACACAAAGCTTTTCAAAAGAAAAACTCTAGAAAAATTTTTTACATAGCACTAAACATAGAAACAGATTGCACAAAGCTTAGAAATTGGTCTAGCACTTGAGAGAACTCGTCCTGGAGATGCTTTTTATCACCAGGTCTAAGACTCATAGATAGTGAAGTTAAGTAACACGGCACGTTGTATGTCTGCCATTTCATCTATCAGCCAGTATGTAATAGCTACAGCCAAACTGACCCAATGCTCCTGTGGATATAGACCATTATTAGTAATAGCATAACACAACTGGAATAACAGACAGTTTTTATACAACTACAGTTGCTGCTCTTTAAATAATTTCAAATGTATCACAGTGTTCAGACCCAGCAATTTCTCATGCTAAAAAAACCCACCTTTTTTCTTTATGCATCTTATTTACCATTAGTCATTTCAGAGTGGTAAAAAGTTAAAGAACAGTCAAATTCAGTTATGATGAGGAAGTCATTCTAACATCACACCCCACCGCTGCCTGACTTAAGCAATTGAACAATAAATCACACATGCAGAAAGAACTGCACAATTGCCTAGTCACACTGCTAGCTAATCCAAACAAACACAGCTACCTAATTAATTCATTTAGAGATTTATTTGCAGTTAAGGAAAGCATAATCTTAAAGTTTCAGCATGGCTACATCCATTTTAAACAAATAATTATAGAATGGCTTGGGTTGGAAAGGACCTTACAGACCATCTACTCCCAACCCCCCCAGCCATAGGCAGGGTTGCCAACAACTAGATCAAGCTGCCCCATTCAGCCCGGCCTTTAAGGCCTGCAGGAATGGGGTGTTTGAAACAAAGAATTCTTCCCACACATCTTTTAGAACATGAATGTACTGTGAACTAGCAATAAACATCATCAGTTTTTCAATTAATCATACCAGAAGCACATTGCTAACAGCCATCCATGGTAAGACACATTGCATAGTATTAATATCTCTGTCTTTCAGAAGTTGAAACTATGTGATTATAGGCTAAATACCCAAGCCGTAACAACTCTTCCAAATTATATCCACTTCATTAATTGTACAGACTAGATTAGAACGCTGCATTATCCCTTGTTCTCTTGTTCCTTCCACTATTTTCTAAGTCTTCACAGGGAGGATATGATAATACTCATACTGTTGCAGATATTACTTTCTTTTACCAAATGATGTCTCATGTGGCTTCCCCCTCCACAAGCTTTCTTCTAATCATCCCTCTGCAATACAAACAATTTCTACTGGCTTTCTTCATCATATTATCTTTCTCTCCTGTTCCAAAAATGAACACAAACCAAGGAAACCCACAATCAGCTCTCTTCTGCTTCACATCTCGCCCCAAATTTACCGCCTGTTTCTTAACATTCATATAAGGTCTTCTAACTCTCCTGCCTAGGAAGGGCCACGAGAGAGGCCTCCCCCTACTCCAGGTACTTGTTCTCTGCTTTATGGCAATAAAGAGAGTATTTCCCAGATTTGACTGTTTCCTAGAAGCAATTGATGCTGTCTGATGGAGAAATTCTGAACAAATGCAGGCAAGAACATTAATCTGGAATTACTGGATGCAATGCCAAAAGGAGACGAATGAGTAGGCTGCAAGCTTTGAGAAGTTAATACACCATTTTATGACCACAAAACACACTGGACTGAGGACTATGCATGCCAACAGTTGGCGGGTCAGGATCACTGAAAGCACATAGAACAATACAAGACGGGACAACTTTAAGTATTTCTCAAGGGACAGCACTGAAGTCATCAACAAGCAGTTCCCCTCAAAAGACACTATTTCTGCCAGATGGACTGCACTTGAGCAAGATGACAGCCTACCACTAGTGCATTTCCTCAACCTTCCATTGATAAGATAAACAAATTTTATCAGGAGATAGCTGCTTACTATGCGAACTTCCTGCCAAAACATTCTTGGAGAGAAGGAATTGATTAGTTTGTCCTGTAGCTTTATACGCAGACGCTTCCCTTCCCAAAACCATAACCAAGCTGCAAGTTGAGACAGAATATACTCAATAAGTTTCTTACAGCGGGCTCGCAGCACCTCCTCCCTCACAAGAACTGCTGTGACTAAGTCCAAACTACACATGAGAGTGCACCTTCTGAGTCCTTTTCCTGGTTGTCAGCTCCACTAAATACTATTAGAACTCAATCCCACAGCTCCTGTCACGTTTTTTCCCTCACTATGTCCACATCAGGCACGGTACTATTAGGTTAACACATTTCATAACATACTGTTTGCAAACATTCTGATTCAGAATGCCTACGAACACCTAGATTCTTGGAGCCTGGATAAATCAAGCCTGATGGTATTGTAAGATTTTAAGGAAGATCCTGCTTTTCTTTAACAGCTTTTACTCACCAGTTACAGCTAGACTATGTGATTCACACATAACAGGGCTAGAAATATTTCTGCTCCCTCCAGTCATCACAACTCATCACTAGTAACTTTTTTTTCCCTGGTAAAACATACATTAAAGCTAGAGTTCAGAACTTTTTCTGTTGCAATACAGTCAGCTTTCTCCCTCCAAATTCAAAACCAGCAGAAAGCTCAGCCTATCCTCTGAGCACGCAGCTTCGCTCAATTTGGGCTCAAACCCTCAACGCAGCCAGCACATCGACCTCCAGCTAACAGATCCCAGAGCAGCCCGGCAGAGGAAAAAGCACCACGCAGCGTTTCCCAAGCACTCATCCGCCTTGGAAAAGGAAAAAACCGCCGAGGACCCAGCTCGGAACTCGCCTCACTCCAACACAACGGGTTCCCAATGGGCAGGAAGGACACGGCCCCACAGATCGCGGCCCAGCCCCTCACAAGGCGCAGGGCCTCACAGGGCTAGCTCTCGTCCCCCTTCCACGTGCACTGCCCAGGCCGGAACCTCCCCGCCTCGCCCGGGGGCCGCGCCAGAGGCCTGCTGCGGCGCGGGAGGAGGGAAGCGGTTGCGTAGGGCCCAGGAGAGAAGCGAGGCACCGCGGTGCCTCCTCACCCGATTGCAGTAGGGGCAGTAGCTCTTGCTGAAGATCATAACGCGATGCGTGGCGATGAGGGTCCGCACGCGGAGCTTCAGGCCGTCCCAGTCCGGGAGCTGGGTCTGTCCGGGCGGCGGCATGGCGCGGCGTGGCGTGGCCGTGCTGAGGCGAGCGGCGCCGAGGTGAAACCGCCCGCGCGCGCCCCGCTCAGCCAACAGCCGCGGCGCGTGCCCGACGCCCTATCTGACCCCCAGCGCGGCCACGCCCCTTCCGGAGCAGGGAAGGTGACGGGGTGGACTGAACCATTCAAACGGGGGGGACGCAAAAAGCCAAAGAACGCTTTCCGCGTTTTATTTCAACGCAATAACTATAAAAAACATCGAATAATCTATATTAATATGAAATTAGAGGATATAGGAGTTATAATTTACCAAAGAGTGATATAGAGGGGGGGTAAACTTACGCTTTTTAAGACACACAACCCCGCTGGTAGTAGGAATGGAATAAGCCCGAAGGAGGGCGACTAGAGGGCGCATGCGCGGGCGGTGGCGGTCTGCCGCGGTGGCGGGAGGTGTTTGTGGGTATTACTGGTGGATGTCCGTCTCCCGAGAATCATGGTTATTCTCAGGACCGAAAGCTGGAGGGAATGTCCTGGCCTGAATGCTGGAAAAAAGCCTGAGATCTGGTGGGAAAGAACTGAATCCACTGGCTTAATTCCTTTTTGATCACATACATCAGTGGTGTTTGCTGCCCAGTGAGCTTAAAAACTGGTGCATTACATTTATTTTAATGTTGACCATGAAAGAGTTCTAGACTGTTTCTACGCCCCCACAGAGAAAAATAAATCCAAGTTTTGCAGCCTCTTACTTCAGCATCAGCATGTAAGGAAAGGGTTCCAAGCTGCAGCCGCTGAGTTTTGACATGACACACAGAGTCTGGAACTATCCACTGTATTTGTTTCGTAGTTCAACCAGTACTGCTTGTTTAGTTCCCAGCTGATTCCTGGCTAATTGTTCTCCCTCCTCTTCAGATTCTTTTTAGCTGAGGAGAAAGATCGTTACCTTTAGTATTCTTGAAGTAATATCACAAGCTCAAGATTTTGTGCAAGTGTCTGAAGGTTAGTGGGCTTTCATCTTGAACTTGGGATCCATCACCACTAGAAGGGTCACAGAACAGAAAAAAATATTCAAAATGCTCAGTTTTTCACCACAGGCTGACCATTGTTCAGCTAGTCCCTGAGCAATGGCAGCCCCCATAGCCAGCTCCCCTCAAGTTTTATTTTTCTGCGTGGTACCGTAAGGTGTGGAATTTCTCTTTGGACAGTTTGAGTCAGCTGTCCTGGGTCTGTCCTCTCCCAGCTCCTTGTGCACACCCAGCCTCCTTGCTGGCAGGCAACATGAGAAATTCTTGACTTGGTGTAAGCACTGCTCAGCAACAACTAAAGCTTGAAGTGTTACAAATGCTATTTTCATCAAAAATCCAAAACACAGCACCATACCAGCTCTTATTAATAAAATTAACTCTAACCCAGACAAAATCAGGATATTTCTCCTCAAAGCTGGAGTGGAGGAGTGAGCAGGAAGGTCTGGCCTTTCCCTGCTGGTAGTTTCTGTTGGCAGTTGAAAGAAAAAGAAAGGAATGATACCCAGAGAAAGAAGGATGAAGTCTTCACAGTAATGGAGAGTAAAGAATCACCACACTGGTATCCCGTCCATGCAACTCAGTGGCTTTTGGTAGTTCTGATTACTGTTAGCAGCTTAGGCCCTAAACCGAACTTTTGTGCTCTGCTTTGTTTCTTAGAATACCAGATAAAATTCAGCCCTCAAGATTTTACCCTTCAGATGGATCCCTCTACATGTAAGGAGTTGACTAGAGCTCTGGCATGTAATCTTTGGACACACATTAAACTCACTAGCAGACAATGTTGAAATGTTTGAAGCAATGGGAAGGTAAACATTTCTAAATGAAGTGGTTAGGCAGAGGAGATTCTGAGGAAGGGGAATGTGGCTTGTGGAAAGAACCAGGAAATTGTTTTACATGGGAGCATGAACGATTCTATTCAACAAGAACTGTGGATCTCTGCTGACCTGTCATCAACTACAGAAAGAGCCTAAAAGGTAAGAGTAAACTTCCCCACCTTCCACATGAAAGGCCTTGGTCTACCTTCTCTAGTATAAATAAATAGAGTAAAAAGAACTGGTTTCTCTAAGACAGTACTCTCTTATGGAATTACTCATCTTAGTCTGAGGATTAGTAAAAGCTAAGCCATGTAAAATAGTCCTTAATGATGTAGCATAATGTGCCATGGTAAGACAGTGAGGCAAAATACACATAGGAGAGATTTAAGAAGGGAAGGGAAGAGAAGAGACGTAATTTCCACAACTCTTGCACAGGACTAGACAGCTCTTGGCATCCTAAGGGTTTGATCTCATATTTAGAAGTGTAAAGCTACATGCCATTCTTGAAAACATGGAGTAAGAGTCTCCGCCATAAAAAGGCTCCAAAGGACAAACTGATGAAGACAGCAGATGTTGAAAGCATTTCTAAATGAACTTGTTTGCAAGTAGAGATTTAGAAAAGAAATCAATGGCTGGTAGGAAAGAACCAGGGAACTATTTGAAACATAACAATGTGATAGGCTTTACCCATCCTGTAGTCTGAAATCAAATTCATGTGTCACCTGGGCTTGCTCCTGTTCCTCGGGGACATTCAGATAGTTAGGAGACTTTATGCTGCTGAAGGGAGTGAAGAATAGACAGAGAGCTTCCAGTCACATCCCTTTGTTCTCCAATTCAGTCCTCATGTCTCAGCACAGAAAAGGGAAGATCATGGCCTCTTTCCAGCTTCATATTCCACTGAGAATCTGTCCATGAGATGATATTTACTGAGGTCGCTGCCTCTCTAATATATCCAGAATGCTCCAACAGAACTAAGGAAGAATAAAAACTGTGCCTTAAAATCAAGAAGGTGACAAAAGCCCTAAACCATGGCCTAATATTTTCTCACATTATGCCAGTGCCTTCCCTGACCTCCTGGGAATTTACCCTCTGCACTAGGAGAAGAATAAGTGTACCATATTTTAGAACCACATTTCCTGGTTTGCACAAGGAGCTCCAAATCTGCCCCGAGCTTCAAGCATTACTAAAGAAATCAGTCTTAAGCCAGGAGACAGCCAAAATCCTTGGCCGTGAGCGTGGTTCCACCCTTTGTCAACATTAACAATGGAGACACTGAGCCATGCTGGAGGCTGAAAACATGATTTGATAGCCAGTCATTTGGGTGAGATGCAGATAGCCTGCAGCTCAGGATTTATGAATTAGTGTTGATGGCAAATGATGTCAAAAGCCTTCTGGTGTATTCATGGATTTTGGCACCATTAAGTGCATTACCGTCAGCCTGCTGGAGAGCTGGTGGTGCACAAAATACAGGCTGTGTAATAACCCTGTTCTTCAAGTCTGAGGTGGGAGAGCCTTTGGATCAGAAGGGACTTCTGCCAGGGAGGGAGAGGGAATGGTTGTTCTTCCTTCATGAAAGAAAGAGGAAAATAAGCTCTTCAGCCGAGAAGCAGCACCCTCCAGGACGGGCTGGGCATAGCAGTAACTTCTGTGAGCAGCGGCAGTACTAAAATACAGAGAGTTACGCACAGCAGGGGGCAATCACGTCTTCATTGTTGTAGAGATTCAACATCCCACCCTGGAGACAGTGGTGGAGCATTGAAATGAGGCCTGGATATTAACTGCTATTGGCAGGTCAATGGGGGGAGCTCAAGACACACCAGGAATTTTTTTTTTCTTCAAGATCTTGAGCAGGCAGTGAGAAGCCTTTGTGCTCCTTTTCAAGGGGTGTCTGAAACAAGGCAGTTAAAATGAAATAATTGAGGTGGAAATGTTGGGACCTGCAGCCGTTAATGATGTACGCGTATTTTTTTCCACACAGTGCTCATGCTTGTGAAGTTGTAATAGACACAGTGGGTTCTGTAAGTTTGCTTTCCTCATTTTTCAAACTATCTGCTGGTTTGTGCCTGCAAATGAGAGGTGGCTGTGCTCCTGCTCTTCTGCAGATGTTATGTTGGTGGTCCTGTGTTTCAAAATTTGGCCCTGCTGAATGTATCGCATCTAATCTTATCTATCATGCTATCAGCTTAAAATATATGATGAGTATTCCTTGAACAACAATTAACTGTTCATTAATAATGATAATAATTAACATCATTATTATAATGTACTAAGGTAAGCATGAGGCCTTCTGAATCATCATAATTAGATTGCCAGCAGTTTGGCTCGGGGAATGTCTCCTCCCATAGGTGTAGGGCACAAGGGCACAGTTTATGAAGAGTTACATATTTTATAATAAACAGCTGTAGGGCAAGTGCCAGGTCTTCTTCCTCAGGTAGCTGCAGCAAGAGGGGAAGCTACGAGGCTGTCAGGTTCCAAGGATTTATGCAGACCAGGCTCTTCCTTTACCCAGCTGAAGCTTTAATGAAGTCAGAGAGACTCAGTCTGAATCTAAACCTGCACAATAATGGCTTCCACCATTCAATTGTGCTAAATGCTGCAAGCCAAAAGATTTTCTAGAGCTAACAGAAAGTGTTGGTGCTCAGCTGCTTTACAGAATGAGCCCTTTATTTGCCTGCTTTAATGAACAGCATGGTGTCCATCTCCTGTGCACCGAAGTCACCTTTCTGTGCTAAGTTTCTTACATGGTCTTCTTAAAAGAAAAAGGAAAAGAAAAGAAATGAAGAGAGAAGGGATAGAAAAGTCTTTAATCTTTTAGAAATATGGAAACTTGGCTGTATTTCTAAGCAGAACCAGTTCCTTTAAGAAGTTGCATTCTACATATTTCCCAGGAGACTATTTTAATGAAAGTGGTTTTTTTTTTTTTTTTTTTTTTTTTTTTAATTCTAGCCAGCCTTAGCAAGACAGCTCTTTCGCACTTGCAATGCAAAGATCTTGGCCTGGGGTCCACTCTGCTCTGCATTCCTCCAGTGCAATTTCTGGGATCTAGAGCTGCTCACTGTTACTGTGCCATTCTGCACTTGAGAGAGAGATGGTCAGAAACATCAGAGGTTAATATTTCAGAATAGAGAATATTCAGATATTTCCTGCAGCCTCTTTAGCTAGACCAATTTATTTTATCCTGCAGCTGCACAGGAATGCTCAGCAGGGAGGTCAGATAATAAATTCAAAAGCACAGATTTCTACATTGCCTTTTGTCATAGATTTATTATCAAGTGTGTCTCTTAAAGCCTATTTACATGGTTTTTTCCTTTAGGTAATTAAATACTGTGCTGAAGAGAGTAAGGATTCTTCCAGTTATTCACCCTTGGGGCAGTTGTATCAGAGAGAGATCTCTTTCTGGATCCAGATTCCCACCCAGTTTGTAGTTGCTCTCTAGTTGTTTTTTTCTTCCAATGTGTGGACGAGCTGGCTGGACATCTTGGATTCCTTAGTGTAAAGAGCTCTGCCCTTCGTGGCTTTTGGTTCACACATATAGTGCTGTCTGCTGATCAGAAGGTTGTTGTTGGTTGCCTTGTTGTTGATTACTGTTGACAGCCATCCTTTTAGGACTTCCACTGCTTCCGTGGAATCACAGAATCGTTTGAGTTGGAACTGACCCTTAAAGCCCATCTGGTCCAACCCCCCTGCAATGAACAGGGACACCTACAGCTTCATTGGGTGCTCAGAGCCCGTCCAGCCTGACCTTGGATGTCTCCAGGGGTGTGGCAACCACCACCATTCTGGGCAGCCTGTGCCAGTGCCACACCAGCCTAATTGTAGAAAGACTTTTTCCTTATATGCAATCAATTAGATGGTTCTAATGCTAATGAGGACAATCTGGTGGCTGAATTTTGATCCATTCAAGGTTTCACATTTGCTAAGGGCAGTTCTTTCAGTAAAAACAGGCCTGCCCAAGAGGCTCCTAATGTTTTCTGCTCCTGGGTGGTGATCTCAAACAGCGATCTTTCTTGTGGTTATTTGATGCTTCCAGGCCTGTCTGGGGCCCAGAAAGGTGCAGGCAGCACAAGAGAAGGTACTGTGGAAAGGAAAAGAGGTAGTAGAACCTGCATTTGCCAAAGATTTAGAGACTGATGAAGCTCAAATTTCAGAGAAGGATGAGATAAATCTGATTGCAGAAGTAGTTTTCATGGCTCTGCCAGATAACAGCAAAACCTAGACACAAACCCAGACTATTGTCTGCATTTTAAGACAGCTTTCTCAAATTTTGTTTTGCTTAAAACAGAGATGGGAAGGGAAAGTCAACCTTCCTTTTAGCTTTTGTTGCAAACAATGGCTTGGAAACATGGGTTTGATCTTCTCAAAGATCAGGCTGACTATGCAAAGAATTCTTAATGGCATGGTTTTAGAGCCAATCTGATGATTTTTATATGCTTCGGTGGCAAGACTCAACACTCAGCTCATTAGAGTCTATGATCTGATTGACTCTTGATCCCATTTGTGGGTTGTCCCTATTTTTCTAGCAGCTTAACACACAAACCAGAACAAAACATTCCCAAACTCTGGTGTGTGGCCAGATCTGAATATTATCTTTTGAAGTATCTAAAATCGTTTTGTGCTTCAGCTGTCAGCAGGGTGCTACTTTAAAATCCTAATGCCAGTACACTCATTGGACTCTCTGTATTCAGAGGAGCCTTACTTTGCTGAGACAATATTCACAGTTTGTCTAGCTAATTTTAAATTATTGACTTTATGATTGGTGAATCTGGGGAGGAAAGCCTTAGTGCTGTTCAGTGAAGGTCTAAAATCCAAATCAGAGCAAATGCGTTTATTGATTTTAATTAACTGAACCCAAAGTGATAGTAGCTCAAAGTAAGAATTGCTGAAGTGCTGCTGTTGGCCTTGGAGTTTCCCTAGGCTGCCTTGTGTTTGTCCTTCTCTCCTACAGTAATCCACAAATCCCTGTCCTCTTGAATGTCAACAGCTAGCACTGCAGTCAATGTGAAGAGTAAGGCAGCAGAAATTGTTTTGTCCAAGCCCATTGCTCTCCCTGTGCAGTGCCTGCTTGCCAGCTCCGGGTGCAGCATGGAATGCAGCATCAGGATGGTGTGGGTACCAATGCTTTTGGTCTTGCCAGTCTTCACAGAATCTTAGAATGGCTTGGGTTGGAAGGTCACCCAGTTCCAACTCCCTGCCACAGGCAGGGTTGCCAACCACTTAATTAGGCACTGAATCAGGCTGCCCAGGGTCCCATCCAACTGGCCTTGAACAGCTCCAGGAATGGGGCACCCACAGCTTCTCTGGACAGCCTGTGCCAGTGCCTCACCGCCCTCTCAGTGAAAAAATCTTGGATATCCTTGGCTCTATTTATGTAGTTCTTATAAGTGTTTTGTCACAGGAGGCTGTGGTGGGTTGGCTAAGGGCAGTGGTAAGGATGAAGCAAGTAGGCACAGTAGTAACCAGTTATTTAACTTAAAGAATTGCTTTTGAAGCTCTGCTTGGAGTGAAGGGACATCCAGGCAATGGCATGGAGCTGTGAGTGCTTCTGTACTCACTACTTGATTTTTCAATAGCTTTTGCTCTCCATCATACTGGATCCATTTTGTTATTTTGACTTCTCACTGGCTAGAGTGTTTTATGTAGTACCTTGGATGTTACTGAGCCATTGGTAAGTGCTAACAAACCATCTGCTTATCTCAATTTGAGCCAGAGGATAGGCTGAAAAGCACAGCAGGGCTTTTTTCCCCCCTTTTAATACGTCAGAGAAAAATGCAGCAGAGGGCAGTGTGTTGTTAGGTTTCAGGGGAACATTTCCTGAACTAATCCCGGTGA
This sequence comes from Numida meleagris, assembly GCF_002078875.1. Lineage (NCBI taxonomy): Eukaryota > Metazoa > Chordata > Aves > Galliformes > Numididae > Numida > Numida meleagris. The sequence goes on along the minus strand of NC_034419.1, from coordinate 10,289,703 downwards.
TTGGGAGTAGCCTCCGTCCGAATGCCTGCACAACTAAATAACAGAATATTAAAAGCAATTCCTCTGAACGTGAGGGCTTTAGGGCTTAGAAAGCAGTCTTTTCTGTGCTGTAAGGACCTGACTGTTTTGTTTTTTGGAATGCCTGGGAAGTGCCAACATCGGGATTTTTTCTATTACGTACGGTATCAGAAAGACAGCCTCATTAAAGAAGCAGTGTAGAACACAGATGACATCAAGTAGGCAGGCTACCTGTAATAATGTCGTGTTTTGTCATTTATAATAGACAGTTCTTCCAAACCTCTGGGATTCCCATGGCACTCAGCAAATTAAATATTTGAGATTTGTTAAAGGGAAGCTTGTTCAAGGAGACTGGGCAGCTGTGAACTGGGACACAGATGCTGTCATAGGAAGAGGTGGAGTGCTAATATTTCATCTGAGGAAAGTCCCCGCTTATGTAAAGCATGCTATGGGACATGTCTTAAGCTTCTCTTCAATAAACACAACCTAGTTTAGGACATGACTTGAGGAGTCTGGACGCAGTAAATAACACACAGTGCTTTCACAGCACTGTGCTCTGCAGCATGGCTCAACACACAGCAAGCTGTGTGCAAATCCCATGCCTTCAACTGGTGGCAGGACAGTGGATCTGCTGCTACTGGAAACAGCATCTGTGGCTTTAGGAGGCCTTGTTTGTTCAGACTGTGGGCTGACAGTGCAAAGCTGGGTTACTGGGGAAGAAAAAGATAGCCTAAGAGGAGGATGGATTGCTTTGGGTTGTTGATGAACTGCCAACATGACACGTAAGAAACCCTGGCAAATGCAGCTTGATTCCTGGGGAGCAAGGAATTGGTCTGACCTGTTTGGGTCACAGGCAGGACGTCCCAATTCAGTGCAGCTTTACGCCCTTTCCCATGGGTTATTAAGAGACTTGAGAAGTGAAGAAGCAGCCATAAACGCCATTAAAATCTCCAAAAATTAGAGGAAGAATAAAACGAACAATTGGAAAGTCTCTCCCCCTCACATAAATGATGTTCTTATCCTCATAACGGTGACAGGAGGTGGTCAGATGGCATTATTTAGCTGAATGGCCTGTGTCTCCATATGTGTTCAGATAAAGTTCAAAATGACCTTTAAAAAAATCCATTTTTAAAGATTCTTTTTGCTTCAGAAAGGTCCGACTTTAGTAGCTTAAATTTAATTTTGTTCTTAAGGGAACTGGCTGCGGAGGAGTAAAGGCAGCGCTGGAGATGCTCACAGTAAACTAATAGCAGGTAAAATGTCATTTAAAAAAAGTGAGTAGAAAGCACGTGTCATTGCAAAGAGGAAATTAATGAATTCTCTCACCCCAATTCCTTGTCTCAGGTTTCATTTCTGATGTCTCTTCTTCTGACTGCCACTGCCTCTGCTTATGTTGGCACAAACTTATTAGCTGGCTCGTTGGTTAGGCTGAGCCCAAGGTCACCAGGACAGGCAGGCTGTAGTGGTCAGCTGCACTCGCTTACAGGCACAGTCATGGTAATGCAAACTTCTCAGCTCTGGAAGCACACAGGCCATTCCCACTGCTCCCCAGTAAGCACAGACTCTGCTGTTTTCCTGTAAATCGCCAGCAAGAGAAGGATAAATTGACTGCAAGCACGTGCAGCTGTACCCCATAAGGAACAACAGTGACATTTAAACATTGACAGGCATATTGTAGGAGGCCAGGGACTTCATCACTTCTTTAAAAGCGGTAGTTGCTCTCCTTGGTTCCCACACAAAGGAGATTGGCCTTCAGGTTTGAAGTGACACAAGACCTAGGAGAGACTGCAGGGAACTCATGTCAGGAACAACCAACAGAAGAAAAAGGACACCTAAGCCAGCGGTGTGAGCGACTACTCTGGTTGGCAAATAAATGCTGTATTTATCATTACTGTCCATGGAAAAATGTTTTATTTTCATCTCATGCTTCCTCTTGCTGTCTGGAGGATCCTGGCTGGTTGCTGGGGACAACTCAACAACTTCATTCTCTGAATTTGGGATTTATCATAAGATGGATCTATAGGATGCTGTCACTCCAAAGCTTCTTTTACCACAGCACACTCTGACCATTTCTAATGTCAGCCACAGATTGGTTGCTGTGCCCCATGGGACACTTCCATTTTCTTTCACTTGGAGCACCCAGCTGCCCAGTGAAGTGAACTGAAATTAGCTGTGCTGGCAGCTTTGCTTTGGCTCCTCCTTTGGTTAAGCTGCCAACCAGCTAGTTCACATCACTTCATTTTCCCTGGAGATCCCAGCCTTTTCCTGGGCTTGTTGGGAAGAGTACAAGATAGAGGTGGGGATGGACAGCCAAGACTACCCATGTGTAAAGACAAAAAGGACAGGCCAATGTGGCAGAACCACACAGGGTTGGCTGGGTCTGCTAGGGCCTGGAGATGGAGGCACAAACATCTCGCTGTGCAGAGGTGACCCCAGAGATGAAGTTTTGCACACAGCCCCTCTCTGCCATGACCTCACTGCAGGATGTTGCGTGATGGCAACACTGTGCTGGCCAGGGAGCAGCCTGGCCCTCTTCTCTCAGCCCTGCTGAGTCCCAGAGATAACAACCAAAAGGAGATCCAATTAGCAGCTCGATTGACTCACCAGAAACAGCAACTGGATGCTGAATTTGTTGTGACTGCTATGGATGGATGCAAATCTATCCAAAGGCTGCTATTGGAAATTAGCGTATCTTGCTTTTTTATTGCTTAGGAATAATCTCTCTGCTGCTAGGCTTCTGATGGATGGTGGCAGCACCCCGTGCCCTTTTGGCAATGCAACGACTCATCCACAGGGGTCCTGTAATTCTTAGCTTTCTTTCTCTTCCTGCCACCAAACACAGTAGATCTTCCTGTAAATGTGGTTTTTGATGGAGCCAGTTCTCTGCTGAGCCATTATTATGGCAAACAAGATATCAAATATAATCCCACCAGCCTCTCTCTGCAGGAGGAACTTGGACCTCCACATTGCTGCCTTTCTGGGAACATCTGCAAGCTCAACTTTTAGCACTCTTTAGTTGAGAGTCTGGGCTGCCAGAATGACCACAGGCAGATAGTCAAGGATAACATATTTCACAGCTGCATAATCCTGCATTAGCCTAAGGGTTCAGAGTTGGTTTGTACTGTTTTTGATGTAGGGCTTATTTTAGGTTTTATAAAGAGATGTTACTTGCTTAACTAACACTGCAGAAGCTTACAAGCTGTTGTGCAGAGGACCTGTTTGCTTTAGGCTCTCTGCATACAAACCCATCCTATTCCTAGGGCTGCCTTAACAACATGCACCTGGGTGGACACATGCTGGCCTGTGGCCAGACATGCACTCCAGAACACACAAGTGGTTACTATACTGAAAACTGTCATATGAAGGCAGATCCATACCTTGAAATGGCAAATCCATGTATATGTGCAGACAAATGCTAGTACGTGCAGAGACTGTCCTCAAGTACATATGAAGAGTCATGTGCCTATATGAAAATGTACAGGTACAGCAGCCAGTGAATACACTTGAATTAAGAGGCATATTTTTACAGTATTTCTTCATGTAATGCCTGTGCATATATTATTCCTTCTATCTTGACTTCTTTGAAGCTCTCTCTCAGCTGATAGATTCAAATTAGTCCAGAATTCCTCAGTTAGTGATGAAATCTAAGGAATAAACACAAAGTTCTAACATAAGACAATGTGGTAGGAGTCCATTTTGAGCCATTTTCCTCTCCCTTCTCCCCCAAACCCTTCTAGTTGAGTGATAAAAGATGTTTCTCCTTTTTTTTTCCTCCACCATCTTTCCTGATAACCTTTAATAAGTAATCAGGTGTGATCAATGCCAGCTACTACTCTCCTGCTCCTCTGCTTCCCATTCTTGTGCAGAGCGATTCTGTAAAAATGACCTCCTGGGGCTTCTGCATTGATTCCTTCTCAGGTGATCTGGAACTTCAGCCGTTTTCCTTCTCGCATTGTTCCTGGCACAGCCTCGGAGCAGAATGGGCTCTGCTGGTGTGCAGTTTGGGTCTAAAGTCTGAGACAGCCTCTGTGAGGACATAGAGCTGGGCAGACCTGGCCTGGGATCAGGCAGGGAACAGAGAGGGAGAATCGAAGGGATACTTCCTTGTTCTCTCTTTCTTTCCTTTTATCCTTTTCCTTTCCTTTCCACAAGTAGAAAGTTTTCCTACTGTCAGAGGAAGGGATATGCAACAAAGTGTTAGGAGGGTAATGCTCTTCACCTGTCCTCAATGAGCTCAGGAGTTTCACCAGGGCAAGGTGAGAGATAGCACATGGATGTCCGTATGAGGTCCTACCAGATACCCATCTAGCCTGAGAAAAGGTAAGGTAGACAGTGGCCTTTTCTCCTACTACTATCTGGCAGCTGACAAGGCACAGCCCTGGGCCTGGCATATTTGCTAGTACTGGGCGTTGTTGCAAGCAAGCTGAGATTGCTGCTCTGCTGTGAAGCTGGAACAAACCAAGAACATCTTAGCAGTGCTATGGAGACCAGATCAGAAGTTGACACTGTGATCCTCCCTGTACTACAAACACAGCATGCAAAGAGTATGCAGATCTCTCCAGCAGGGAACTCTGGAGGAATCAGCCTCACTGCACCATCCCCACTCTTTTCCCCATTTAGAGAAATGAGAGTTGGGGCTACGCTCATGGTGCTACGCTCATGGTGCTGATGTTGGCTCTCATTCTTTCCACCTGAGACAGATGGAAGAAAGAAGGGTTTGGGTGTGGTGAATAAATCACCAAACTCTGACACAAGCTACAACTCTTCCCTGGCAAGTCAAAGAGAATGGGTGAAAGCCCTAGCATCAGGGCTCTACAGGATATATAGAATCACAAGATATGTAAGGATAACAGAAGGTTAGAGCCCCAAGTACCGGAATGCCCATGCTTTTAGCACGTCTGTGTTTTCATTTCAGATTAACTGCTATGGCACCCTCTGATACAGAATTCACCCTGCAGCCTATCTGTAGCTGTAACCAGCAGAGGCTGCTCCTCATCTCTCCCTCTCCTTTGCCTGTCACTGCAGTAGGATGGGGACAGGGAAACCCTCCGACCCCAGCGTATTGCCTTCCCTGCACCTGGAAGGATAATATCTGCTTCCTCCCTCAAGCAATTATGAGTGATAGCTATTTTGCTATTCAAGGACCGTGATTTCAACACTCGAGGGGTTAATGCACCGGGGAGGCAGCTGATGCTTTCATGCCTCTGTGCTGTATCAAACAGCTCAGTTTCCAGGAAGATGAATATCCGTAACCAAGTAGCACAGCAGAGCCCAAAGCCTGTTCAAAAGAATTCTTTTTGATGATCTGGTTTTATTACTTTCAATGAACTGGAGTCTCCAAGGTACCAGTGAATAAGGGATGCTGTAAAGCGGCATCTTGTATACACGTTTCAAGCTGCGTCTGCTGGTGCTAAAAAGGATGAAAGAGAAACTGCTTAGCAATGACCCAAGGGCCTAAACCTAGCTCAAGCGTTCCACGGGGCATTTGCTGAGACAAAAAGAAGATCTTAACCATTTGCACTGGGACATGACAACCAGGACGCAGCCTACATCATTCGCTTTCCCCTCTGGGAAAAGTAATCCATTTCCAGGACAGAGCATGAGACATGTGCTATGTGTTTCATAAAAGCTCTTTGTCAATTGCAAAAAAAAAAAAAAAGAAAAGTCAAATCAGGAGCAGGTAGTTGTGAATGATGGGTCTCTGTGCAAACTGGAGAATCCAGATGATTTAATAATATGCTTTGTGACACATTACGCTGGCAAGAAACCCTGTACAGAAATACAGTGTGCATGTAAATCATAGAATCAGAGAATGGATTACATTGGAAGGGACCTTAAAGATCATCTAGTTGCAACCCTCTGCTATCAGCAGGACTGCCAGACACTAAATCAGGCACTGGATGAGGCTGCCCAGGATCCCATCCAACCTGGCCTTGAAAGTGATCCTGGGCAGCCTGATCCGGAGGTTGGCAACCCAGCTCATGGCAAGAGGGTTGGAACTAGATGATCTTCAAGGTCCCCTCCCACATAAGCCATTCACCTTTCTTGTTTTGTCTCTACATATTATGTGGATTTGTGTGTAACAGACAGATGGGACTGTAAGAACATGCACCCACCTTGGAATGTGATCATCACCCCACTAGACAAGTGAAGGAGGCAAAAGAGAGTGAAACCAGAGGAACAGCCAGATATGTTATCTTTTGTAGGCACTAGACCACTCTGCCACTTCTGTAACAGCGCTAAAGAGATTTTATAGCTATAGACTAGAATCATAGAATCATTAAGTTTGGAAAAGACTTCTAAGGTCCTCTAGTCCACCTGTCCACCTACCACGAACTCAGCTTCTAAATGGACAGAGGCAGAAACGCAGCTTGTTTGGAAGTCCTCTTATCACTGAAGGACGCCAGCCAGTGCCCTTTCCTCTCAGCTCTGTGCACACCATTATAACAATATTAGCCCATGCACTGCCTCTCAGTGCATTTGCTTTGGAATTCAAATCATGTGTATGTTTTATAAAAGGCTCTCCAGTGTGAGCCTCAGAAATACATATGCACTCTCCAACTGTGTGGGTTTTCTCTTTCCTGCCTGGTGCACAAATTACTCATTGTAACATGATAAATGAATGGGACTGTGTAACCCTCTTTATAGTTTACAGTTTTTATAGTGCTTTGCCACCATATGTTATAAATTCATGAAGCAGTTGTAGCGTGTAACAGGTTTTTCTGTTTATTTAGTTATTTGCTAATTCTTACAACTGTATATACATATATGGGTATGTGTGTAAATACATATAGATATTTGCCTGGTGGACTGAAGCCTGGAGGAAAAGATCAGCTGCATCTGGAGAGCACTTAGGCAGAAAACAAGAAGGGTAAAAATATTCCTTTAATGTCTGGTGAGAAGTGAGGAGATTGAATAGAAAGTGACTTCACAGGGTGAATTCACATTTCATGGTCTGCAACGTTTTGGGGCAATTTCTGCTAAAACCAACCATGTTGTACAGCCAAGGCAATACAGAATATAAAGTTACATTATGAAAAGCCTGAGGAAGTCTTCCTGTGATCCTGCAGCTTGCAGACTTGGGCAACAGAAGCCGTAAGCCAAGGATAGAGGAAAAACACAGCTTTGGTAAACTTCTGGGATTTCTGATAAGCATCGTCACTGCTCCTCCTGAGGAATGGAAATGGTGGGGAAGCAGCTATAAGGAGTGGCTGATGGGGACAATGACTGGATCCACAGCTGGAGATAGGAAGACACCTTCTGCTTCAGCCTCAGTGCAGTGGGCTCTACCTACAGCACCCACAGAGCTCACTGAAGTTCTCTGCAGTGCAATTGCAGGAGGAGCAAACCCAGCTGGCCTTTGGAGGACATGTTGGGAAGGGGTTATCTGTGAAATGGGGTTTCTTCTTCCCCATTATTCCGCTCCTCTTCTCTCTTGTGACTTCTCCACAAGTACTGTTTGGTTAGGCCTATCTGTTTGATTCATCAATTGTGAATAGGGAATTATATTCGCCGAGTACCCAGACAGGTTGATTTAATTTCCCCATGTTTCCTGGTGGGAAATCAAGCTGGTGTTTTAGTGGAAATCCCTAGGCATTAAGCCTACTTGCAATCAACGCCTGACAAAAGGAATACATATAAATCTCTCTATATCTATATCTGTGTAAGCATGCTTTTTTTTTTCTTATATACAAGTACGGCTGCATGCATAGTGGTATCTGTGTGTGATCATGTGTATTTATGCCTGTGCATGGCCGGTTTCATTATCTTAGCAATTCCATCAGCATTCCCATGTGTCTCACTGTTTAGCAGAATTGGACAGGATGTGTTTACACTTTATTTAAGAAACACTGTAAAAACAAGAGGAACTTAATCATCACTAACCAGGGTAGCTGCAAATTAAATATCTGAGCTCTTGAAAGCTCATTCATCATAAATATGCTATGTATCTCTCTAAGAGGGGGACCTAAAGAATCTTTGCTTGTTCTACTAAAGAGGAAGTGCTAGGAGGAAGTATGTAGTGTAAGTCAACTGTAATAACCTCTACAGCGATGGTGCTGGTAATTCTAATATGCATAATTCCTGGGTTTTTTATGTCTTATTTTACTTATAGCATAGTCTTTCCTATTCAAAAAACAACTTTAAGACGGGAAACACTCTTTGAATCTGTAAGTGAAACAGAAGAAGAAAGAAGGGAATCGGGGAGAATATAGAGGAAGGGGTCAGACAGGATGGAGGATAGAGGCTGTCGTTAAATCACAACAATAATTTGCATTATCCTTTCTCTAGCCTTACCAGATCAACCACAAGACCCTTTTGTCTGGTAGCAATTATAATACAGCTGATGATTCAGAGAAAGAAGACTAGCTTAATTAGTAGTTTCATTAGGCCAATTCTCTAATAGCTCAGGCTGAAGGAAAATTCTTTGCTCTCCTAGAAGAGTAAATTATGATAAGTGTTTTCCCAGCAGACTGTTTCTTTATTTACCTACTGATGTTATGTTTGTGTGTAGATTCTGGAAGAAAGCTAAATCTAAACCGTGGATCCGAAATGACTGCATGTTGGCACATGGAAGTGTTATGCCAAAGCCTGGAGTACAAATTTGGCTTCACCATTGCCATGACAGGCTGAATAATCCTCTTCATAGGTCTTATAAGAATCATACTCTATCTAATGAGTGTCATTTCCAGCTCTTGATTTACATCAGACATGCCAGGTACTCAGCCCTCCTGGAAGTCAGACCTCTTCATTAGTCTCCTAAGCGAGGCTTTAGAGAGCTTCCTTCAGCCTTCTGCTTCTGAAATGAAGAAATGCAGATTATCTTATTTGCATGCATTTGGATTTCGTTGTAAAAATGTTCACAGTAAGCTAAAGACATGCAAGCTGTGCATATTAGCTTCACCAAGAGCATGCAGGCTGTTAACTAACACCTCGCTCCTGCAGATGAGTAGAGGGGAGAAAGAGACTGACTTTTAGACACTTAGAGATAAAGGAGAGAAAAAATGAATCAGCTGTCTCATTCTTTTCTCTGTGAATCGATTGAGGAACATTAAACAATTTATTGAATCATTACCAATCCAACGAAGCATTTACCGGCACAGCTCGAAGAGATCCTTGGAACAAGAACAGAGATTCCTCAGCTCTGATAGGACTTAAATGGGGCTGGGGCTTCAAGGCAAGATCTGAATCTTGCTGTCTTGTGAGGAGTGGGCACGGTTGTGTTGGGTTAACTGTTGGACTAGATGATCTTAGCAGTCTTTACCAACCTTAATGATTCTGTGATTGGCCCACCTTTCTTCCTTACAAGGAAAATGAGTGCTTGCAGTGCTGTGGGATTTCTCAACTGCCTCCTGCTTGGGCCATAATCTGATGGTGAGACCCAGGAGGGACGTAGTTGTGTGATCAGTGAGATATGCGTTTTATTAAAATGATGTCAGTGTGTTGGTGTTGCAGAGGCTGGTCTGGAACCAGATGCACTAGTGGTTGTGTTGCATCTCTGAGCTGTGCTAAGGAATTTCACTGGGCAGATGTTTTACACAGGTATCAACCGGGATTATTTACACCCTGGCTTCATGGGACCATCCCATCACTCTGATTGCTTCTGGCCCCATTTACTGCCTGAACAAAAGCAGGACTTAGTTCTCACCCACCTAACACAAAGACATTCACATCCCCTGTCTTTCGGCAGCCCTCCTAAAAATTCACCTGACGATGATCCTCCTCCTTTCTTTGTTCCTCATTTTACTTCATCCAGATCAGGACTTTAAGGTAAAGTTGTGGAAGCAAGAACAAAATGGAAATGGACATTTACAGATGTTAGATCTAGATGCACTAATTGTAATTAACCTAACCTACGGTCCCGTTTGAGCCAGAGTATTTCACTCAGTAATTCCTGAAGTATTCCTTTGATTGCTTTGATGTTATTTGACTTCTTCTCTGGCAAGCCATGGTCTCCTGTACGATTCAATCTCACAATTACCTGAGCTCCCACTGTTAAGTATGGAATAGTCCTAGCTCCCATGGAGTCTGTTGAAATCAGCTCTGGGCAAGATCAAGCCATGACTCTATGCTCCTTCCTCCCCTCCTCCTCCCCTGCACATCCAGTTTTGTTGCTTGTTACAAGTGAAGTCCTGCCCTGAAGAGTCACTGAGCACCGAATTCATGCTGTTGTCTGCCCCACTCCCAAACCACCCAGGTGAGCCTGTGTTCAGAGAGCACATGCTGTATTGTAAAATGTCTTTTGCCAAGGATTCCGAATGCCATCATCAGATGAAATGAAGCTGACGTATGTAGTACATGCAAATTCAGCCAGAGACCCACATCTCTGTTTGCCGTGTAAATCCGCACTCTGACATCTGCAGGCACATGCCCTTGGCTCAGGATCTTAAGTACATCACAGAAAGTGGCTGCCAGGCATTGACTTCTGCATCTCATTTACAAGGAAAACTTGCACCACAGTGTCATAACCTTTTCATTGCCTTTGCTCTAAGCAAAAAAAGTGGATTGTTTTAGACAACTCAGGGCATGTTCCCAGGACTGCAACTGAGAAACTGAGACAGAACCGGCCATCAGCAGAACTACAGTGCTCATAAACCCTCCCCAATGGCAAAACAAAATGGTGTTGTTTCAGCTCACATGTTTGTGTAGTGAGCAAAAAGAACCAGGTTGGGCTAGAAGAGTGATATGCAACTTGGGAAATCCTGGCTTCCCACTGAGGCTGCTCAAATGATTCAGTGTATGGCTATGGGCATTTGTATCTCAATGATCAAATTAGTACACTACCCATGTGCTTTGGGTCTGGCAGGGCATGGCCATCAGGCTCATTTATTGTGCTCTTCCCATTTTGGGCAGAGGAACATTGCTAGGGTCCAGCCACATCCATCCCTGTGTCTATATGAAGGATTCTCTGGAAATATTCAAGATCCACCTGGACTCTTTCCTGTGTAACCTACTCTAGGAAACTTGCTTTATCAGGGAGTTGGGCTAGTTGATCTCCAAAGGTCCCTTCCAACCCATCCAATCAATTCTGATTCTCAAGGTTCCTGCCTCCCTATCTTTGTCAGGGTGGAGTAGCTCCTGTCAATACAAAGATTAGGAAGGCAAACACAGCCTCCTGCTTTACCAGGCAGCATTGGTGGCAGGAGGGCTCAGAACTTCCTCCTCCCCTGGGGAAGTCCGTGCTATTTATCTCATCCTGAATTTCTATCTGTAATATGTGCAGCTTCTTGTTTCAAATGATTAGTGATCTGATGACTGGCATTAACAGTGATTAACAGGAACTCTGCAGAGGAAGAAGCACTGACTGCGTATACATGATCTGAACTGGGCCAGTCAGTAAGTCGACTCAGGAGAGATTTATTTTGTATTACTCCCAGCCCTAGAAGAATGATGCTAAACTCCATCTCTGCTTTATGAAGCCTCTTATGGCACCCCACTGCTAGATTCAACAAACCATTTTGCATATATTTACTGTCTTCCTAGCCCATAAAAGCTGGCTTTCCTTTATTAACTACAGTTTACTGTCACTCTCAGCAGAAGCAAGTAATAATGGAAATGAAACTGTATACATTTTGAAGACCTCAGTATACTTCCAGATGTTGGTCACATTGGTAGTGCCATGTCAATCTGTAATTGCATGTATTGTGATTACAAAATGGCTAACAAATAAGTGTCATCCAGATGTTATCACTTCCTCCGCTACTGCAATGCACAAATCCTTTGGAGGCTCCTATGCTTGATTCTCATAACACCTCTGCGACAAGAAGTTCTGAGCACCCAATGCTGGTCCTCTCCTCTCTGCAGAAGCTCTCAATGCCTGGAGGAGAAGGTGGGAACAGGCCCTAGGAGTCTGGCTAGAGTGGAGGAGAAGAAGTGAGCACCAGAGCAGGCTTGTCATGCCAATGCCAATATGTATGCCTATGCCTACACCAACACCAATGCCAATGCCGCAACCATTTCTGAGGCTACTGAGTTTGTTCTGCCCAGAGACCATCCTGGTGTGGTGTTGCAGAGCTTCCTTTGGTGCCAATAGCTCTAATGCACATTTGAAAGAAGGTTGGTACCTCAGAGGACAAAATCAAAGTGGATCTTTGCACTGCATCTACTGTACCATGTGTGTGGTCACTCTGGTGATGAGTTCTGACAGCATAATCTTATTAAAGTTCATTCCTGACAAACAATATAGATATGGCATGGGGGGAAAATCACATACTGTTAGCAGTGACAAGGTAACCTTTATCAGGGCACAGTCCTATTAATTGCTGCAAAATTCCTGCTTTATAGAGGTTCATTGGATGCACAGTTGTGACTCCCTCCACTTGCTTTTGTTGCAGGATAACTCTGACATTGTAATTAACTCGCTCTCCTTTCCCTCCCTGGAGGCCATTTTCTCTGTCAGCCCACAAAACATCAAGCAGCAATGTTTAGGAGCAGCTTGTAGGCTACCCAAACCTATCTGGCTCTGGATACCAAAATTTGGGCCCGTTTCCCCTCCTTCTGTGCTCTTGGCCTCAAGAAGCAAAATGGCTTTTCTGATTTAGGGTCTGATTTCTGTGCTGAGTATAGAATGATTCAATCACTACCATTTGTTTCTGTGGTAGCTTCATTTGTAGAAATGCATCCTGGATGATTCATAGGCAATTGCTCTTGGTAGGTACCAGGATGTTTGCACTGAATGGTTTTTTAGTAATGTATTCAATAGAAATTAAGCTGAAAGTTAGCAGCTCATTTTCCAGATGCCATCCATGCAACTGTCAGACAGGAACAACTTCCAGTGCCTGCTTGCCTGAGCCAGAATTGAACTGGAGATTTGCAAGTAAAAAAAGCTTTGGCTTTCATTTTCAGCCACCACCCCCGATTTTTTTTGGCCTTCAGCATCATTGAAAGTGCTGAGAATCTACTCTCTCAAAATTGGGTCACTTCAACTTGTCTCAGGTGGGACGCCCATATGTAGAGGCACTGAAAAATACCAGTGGATTGAGAAAAAATTAATTTTTGCTTCCAGCTACCAAACTCTGAACTTGCATGCCTCCTACTTTTATTTATACGGTGAAATTTATTGGCTCTAAGGGAAAGCCTGTCATCCTAAGCCCCATACAGGCATATGGTGAGGAAAACCATCTATGCCCTGAATAGCACACACTGCAAAGTGAACTCAGAGATGAAAGCCAAAGCCTTCCAAACCAACCACCTGCATTTAGGAGCCCCGCTCCCACTGCCCAGGTTGTGGAATAAGTCCCACTGGCAGCCAACAGCATTCAAGACATATTGAAAGTTTGATGATTTTCGCAGGTCACATGGAGCAGAGGTAGGAGCTGTGTCCAGTGCCCACAGGTCCTTGGCCAACACCTCAACCACACGGTCATCCTGCTCCACAGCCCTCCCCATCTGCACTAACTCACAGTGTGGAGCTTCAACAGAATATCTTCTTTTATTGCTATTATTTTCCTGCTGAGGAGAAGATAATATTAATTACTCTGTATTCTGGAAAGCAATAAATAAATAAATAGATGGAGATCCAGAGGAAAAAAAAATGATCCGTAAATTAGGAACTGATGATTTACAAGACGCCACCTGAGGAAAATTCTCCCTCTGTTTTATGCTTGGCTATTTCAGTCCTGGCTTCTCAGGCTGACAGAATGAATCCTAATATGCAGATGAGGCTGTGATAATGATTTTGTACTGCCTGCATTATAGAAGCGTGTTTTTGATGCAGGCGTATTTAAAACGTCTTAGCAGGGCTCTGATTTCCCTGCATAATTTGATGAACAATAAGTAAGACACAGGTATGCCGTGCAAGCAGCAAAATGTTAAAAGGTTATAGAACTGTATTACATCCAGTCATGTGAAAGAACAAATTAGCAGTCCTGTTCTTCCAAAGACACACAGGCTGCAGAGGGAAGATCAAGTTGATCTCACTAGGAGAATTAAAAAACATAAAGGATTTGCTTCCTTTATGGACTTGCCAGCTCTTACCAGTGGGCTGCAGGGACTCAGCTGTTCTTTTAGCTGAATTTGAGTTTACTTTTTATTTATTTAAATACATGGGTAAAGTATATCTATGCATGCCATGGCATTTCCCGTGCTTGAGACATAAGTGAAAGTCTTGGCACCAAAATCAGCCACTTTGGAATATTTTCCCATTAGTTCACCCTGCCAGTAAAGTGGGGAGCATGACTCCTCGGCATACAATTCCTTCTGACATCCAATCAAAACATCTGACCTAACGTTTTATTACTGACACTCAAATTACAGGGCATCTCCTAAGTAGCTAACCATTCCTTTTTTCTTTTCCCCCCTTCTCTCCTCTACTTCTTTTCCCTTCTCCTCCCCGTCCCCTTTCTTCCCTTAATGCAATGTGTGATTGTTCCTTGTCAGGCTGGAGCACGTTTCCGTCCCGCTAAGTGTCAGCGTGCTGCTATCAGCTTGCAGCAAATTGTGCTTTCCCCGAGCAGTGGCTGATGGAATGAATGGCAGCCTGCAGATAGCCCTGTCCTTCACAATGCAGAGAGGCCGAGAGTTCCCACAACTGCTTCTCTCCATGAGCGCATCATCGTAGCAGGTCAAGGGAGCTGGAGAGCTGGAGGGAAAAGAGAAGAAAATTTAAGATAATGGTCAGGAAATGTTGGCAGTGTCCTGATGGAAGCAAGCTGTAAGGGCATTAAAAAGCTCTTGCTCAGAAAAAAATAAATCTCTCTTTCTTGGAGTATTTGTGTCAGCTGAACCTAATGTGGTTTTGCAAGACTGAGGTTCAAGACTTTTAGATGTGGTTGAAGCTGCAGCTCCATCTCCTTCTACCATCACGGGCAGAAAGGTGATGTTCAGTGCCTCTCACATCTTTAGGAACTTGTCACTGAGTTTCTGCCTGTTTCTGTCCTACAGTGCTCTGTGCAGAGAGCTTCTCCTCAAAGGTTTGTCGGGGCTCCAGGTGGTTTAGGAGCTCAAAGACGAGTTCTGCCATAGAGTCATAGAATCGTGGAATTGTCTGAGTTGGAAGAGACCCTTAAAGGCCATCCGGTCCAACTCCCCTGCAGTGCACAGGAACACCTACAGCTCCATCAGGTGCTCAGAGCTCATCCAGCCTGACCTTGGCTGTCTCCATGGATGGGGCACCACTACCTCTCTGGGCAACCTGTGCCAGTGCCTCACTGCCCTTCTTGTAAAAAAATTCTTCCTTATATCCAGTCTAAATCCTTCCTTCTTTAAGTGGGAAAAAAAATTTCCCTTGTCCTCTCACAACAGACTCTGCTAAAGAGTCTGTACCCTTTTTCTTACAGTCCTCCCTCTAGATACTGACAGGGCGCTCTCAGGTCTCCACAGTGCCTTCTCTTCTCCAGGCTGCACAGCCCCAGCTCCCTCAGCCTGTCCTCACAGGGAAGTGTTTCATCCCGTGGAGCATTTTTGTGACTCATCACCATTAGGAACCTGGGAGTAAACATAGCTATACATCTTGGTTTTCCAGCTGTTTTAGTGTTACATTTCCCAGATAATGTGTGCTAAACTGTCCTTCATCCTCATCTGCCACTGAGATCTGTGCCATGGCAGCTGTGGCCACCTGCATTTTGCAGTTTTCACTGTGCTGCTCAGGCCTAGGGCTCTGCCCAGCTCTTCCCCATCCAAAAGCATCAGCTCCCATCACATTTATCTCATGCAAGTCCATGGAGCTTTGGACTGACATTCAACCAAGCAGCACTCTGCAGCAGGGTGTTACGTCCACCCTTCTCATTACACCATTGACAACTGCAGGTAAAAAAGAAGTACAAAACTAAGTAAAAACAGGACTCAGACCTGGATTTATTACAGCCCACATCCCTCATGTTAAAACATATTAAACGTGGGCAGTAAATTGCATTACACACTGCATTACACAGAGCTGCTGGTGAAATCTGAAGGTAGAGCCCAGTTTTCCTTCCTGATGAGCTGAGAAGGAGGGAAGAGGCACTTGGGATGGTGCTCCTCTCACCTGCCTCAGTGAGTGCAAAAAGCCCCAGAGACTTTTTTCCAGGAACTTGGAAAGTTGCTGTAGCAACACCTGCTTCATCCCTACTGCTCACAGATCAGGATGTGGTGGAGCTGCGTGTTGCTGTGCTGCTATGTACAATTAAGGTGTCAGGGTTTGTCTGTGCCCAGAGGCTGCTGCCTGCACTGTAGCCTGGCCCTGGTCCCTGCCCTCTGGCCCTGGCATTGTGCAGAGGAGGCAGGGGCACAGAGAGCATCACCCGAGCGCATCGCTGGGAGGTTGCCCCAGGGAGCCTGCCTGCTATTACACTCTGCCAAAGATGCCACGAGGCTTTCCTGAAGAGCTCTGAAGCAATAAGCACTTTCTTGCCCTCTCGCCACCCCGAACAGTAACAGCAGCTGTTACCAAGCCAACAGGAAAGCAAACGAAGCCCTGGCGCCGGGGCTGGGTGATGCTGCTGATGAGATGCGGAGCAGCTCTGCATCCTGAACGCAGGAACGCTGGATGTTATGCAGTCCCCTGGCCCTTCACTGCCTCTCTGCTCTTTTGAACTTCAGGCTTTATGAGGAGAACCCAGAGATGATCATAAAATAAGAAACAAGAGCTATTTTCTAGGGGCCCTGTCTCGCTGTATCCCTGTTGCCATGTGTGGGAGTTGCACCGGGCTCTGAGCAAACAGACGGCTTCTCTGTACTGCCTGGGTTGGCAGCATATGACTTTCTGAACGTGTTCACTTTAGAGGTTTGAGTTTGTATCCAGCTCCTCACTTCCAACAGGTCTCCACAATGTGCTTCATCTGCCTGCCAGCGTGATGGGCCAAATGCAGTTCTTATCTGCTTCGCCTGCACGTTCCTCTGGTAGAAGCCCTACAGCTAAGCCAGGCCCAGAACTGTCCGTGTCTCCATGGATCAATTCTGTGCTGGCTGGGAAATCTGGTGGAATTTCGGCCCTGCTGGGGTCCAGATTTGCTGCCATGAACCAGTCCTTGTTCTGCTCCTGCTGGGAACCATGTACTGCCAAGGCATGGGCTATAAGTGGCCAGAAAAGGAGGTTGTTGTAGGCCTCTCAATGCAAATAAATGGCAACAAAACAGAAGATGCTTGCTCAATGTCATGTCCCTAGCGTTACACTTCCCTCACTTAACTAGTTTTATTTTTCTAGGCTGTAAGATCTTTGGAGCACAAAAGAAATCTCTGTACCAGAGCTAATGCATTGGTATTCCTATAGAATATTGTTATTTTTTTCTATTTCATTCATATCCCAAGCAGTGATCTTCCACCCCCAAGCATGAAAGTAGCCTTTGTAATGTTACATAGTGAGTGCTGCTGCAGAAAATTCTCTATCTGGTAAAGGGTTCTTTCATGGACCCATAGAATCATTAAGGTTGGAAAAGATCTCTGAAATCATCAAGTCCAACCCCAACCCATCCTCACCATGCCCAATGACAACATCACTCAGTGCCACGTTCACATGGTTCTTGAACACCTCCAGGAATGGTGTGCCAATGCAAAGTGCAGGAGAGCCAGTTAGCTTCTAATCTGGCCTGTGCCAGTGCCTTATCACTTTCAGAGAAATGTTTCCTAATATCCAACCTGAACCTCCCCTGGCACAACTTAAGGTCATCACCTCTCATCCTATTGCTCTTACCCAGGAGCAGAGGCCAACCCCCACCACACCACAATCTCATTTCAGTCAGGTGAGCGATAAGGTGTCCCCTGAGCTTCCTCTTCTCCAGACTGGACCATCCCAGCTCCCTCAGCCGCTCCCCATAAGACTTGTGCTCCAGACCCCTCACAGCTCTGTTGCCCTTCTCTGGATATGCTCCAGGTGTAGAACAGCATAGCAGGATCCAAAGGCCAGGGGCTGAGGCCAGATAAATTCAAGAGAGGAATAAGGAAAAAAGGTTCACATTTTAAACTCTGAAGTTGATGAAGCACTGCTTCAAAGAATGGTAGATTCCCCACATCCTCCTGGCCTTAAGCTGGGAGGCTGATAGGTCGCTAGACTCTGCATGGACTTGTTGAGTGAAATGTGATGGACTGATATAAGCAGGAGGTCAGGGGAGCTCTGCTAATGGCTTTTTCTAGCCCTAAGCTCTGCAAGTACCAAGTTTCCAACAATAACGATTTTATGATTCAATGTCGGCATGGTGGTGATGGGTTGGTGGTTGGACTTGATGGTCTTAGTAATCTTTTCCAACCTAAACTACTCTGTGATAATAGCATGCAGTTGAAAATACGTGCTCTAAAGCAAGCTACTTAAGTACGTGCCTAGCTCCAAGCATGGAAGTGTTCCAGTACTCTTCAGTGGGACTTGGCTCGGTCAGGGCTCGTGTCCTGCAGGCTTGATCTCACACACCTTGAACCCAGCAGGGAGCTTCTCCCAGACCACTGCAGTCTGCAGGTCATGTTCTCAGACCAGAACAGGTTGGTTCAGTTCCACAAATGCATTTCATGCTGAGAGCGGTTTGCTCTCGTATGAGCAGAGTCTGCTGAAGGATCTCAAAGCATTTTGCAAGCATTAATTTGCTACCTAATTAAACTTAAAACACAATGATCGCGAGCAGACTAGCTTTGTGTCTTTCTTCAAGCACCATTTATCAAAGGAACAGGTTGCACTTGTCATGCTGATAACAGCACCTAACTTTCCTGCTTCAATTGTGTTTCTAAATCCAGTTTAAGTTGTTTTCCTTCAATATGAATAATTTTTAGAACTGTTTGTGAAAGAAAAATGCAATCCAAGCACACTTACTTATTTCATTGGTGGTGCTGAAATTAGAGTACAATGCTTTATCTGCATTACAAATACTATTACAAAGTGCTGGGGTGCTTTAATCTATCTCCCAGAATTTTTTTTTAATTATTATTCATGCTTGAAGTGCTTCATCTTAATGCTCACAGTAGTTTCCATAGGCACACACAGTGGCACCAGCCCCACCAGAGGGTTTTCTGCATTTTGTTTTCTTTTTCCTGATGCTCTTATTACTTGGATGACATTAAAGTATAAACAAGCCAACAGATGTGCCCACAACCTGGTAGCTCTCTTGGTGGAAGGAAACACTTAATTGCAGGAAGAGGGGTTTTGTGTGGGTTATTATTGGGGTAGTGTCCTAAGTGCTACTGGATGGCAATATTTCAGACAGTTGATTGGAAAATGCTGCCTAAAATCATGTGGGAGACAGCACGTGGCTGCAGGGAAAGACGTGGCGGTGCTGGTTTACATTTGGGATGGCTTGGCTCATCTTCCTGCCCCTGTTCCAAAGCACAGATCTGCCTGCCTCCCTCTGGCTGTTCATAGCTGAAGGATGATGGATCCGAAGCTGAGCATAGAGGAATTACAGGGACCTCTGCTCCCTCTATCCCTGCATTTCAGGGCTGAAATCTCACCTGCTGTAAAGCAGCGGCTTCACTCAAGTTGTTGCAACTATGGCACTTTACAACAGGTGAAAGGCATCCCCACACCAACAAGTTTTATTTCTTGATTGCTCAGAAAGCGCTCAATCATTTTCTGGATCATTTGGAAGCTGAGTGAATAGAAGCTCGCAAATATTCCTCTCAAAAATCCCCAAACCAACTTATTTTATCTGATTTCCCTCTCCTCCCCCCTTTTTAAAGCAAAATCTCATCAATTGAGCTATTATGAAGAAATGTTACTATTTTAAGTGCATTTGCTATGTATGGACAGAGTCAGCACACACAGCCAGCACATGAAAATTTGATAATCCTACATTACGGAAAGAGATATCAAAAAGCATAATTTAATATGTCCTCAGTGAAAAAATCATGAACCGCACATTCCCTAGCACTGTATGTTCAACAGTCTTAATTACTGACGCTATTTACATTCCAAAGACAATTTTCACATCTTGAAGAGTTAGAAAGGTGGTGTGTTGGTTTATTTTCTGTTGTGAAGGACAAGCTTTCTGACTCCATAGAAAATGCGAACCTGATCCACCACGCTCCAGGACCAGCTCTGAATTTAGGATTGGACCCTAGAAGTGCCATTTGTCTTCATCATCTCTCTCAAGCTAGAGAATGATTGAACTGGGATATTGCACCGGCAGAGCCACATTTTTTGGGTGGTTGGGTTTATGTGTGGTTACTGGAGCTTCCAACTGGTGGTTTGTGTGTTCGTGTTTTCACACTTACTGTCGACGAGGAGTGTCAATGTAATGAGGAGTGGAGTTGTGGGAGTTCGGGGAATCCCAATACAGCTCAGATGGATCTGCAGACACCAGTCTGGGAGAAGAAGGCTGAGTCCTCATTTGGGACTACCTACAGCAGACCTTTGCTTTTGGTATTTTAGGATAGATAAGAGCAGAGGGATATGACATTAATTCAGAAGCTGTCTTTCAAGCTAACCTGCTCCACTACTGAGATGCTGGGCTGTGGAGATGGACTGGTTCATTCATTGGTGAATACAGGAAGGTGGTAGCATTTTCATTTTGGGGGACTATCAGTTCCTAACACGAGGGCATGTAGGTCTAAGGGAATGTACTGAGATATATGTAAACGTATGCAAATTCATGCAAATTTGCAATCTAAATTTCCCCCCACCTTCTTTTGCTGAGGATATTAGCAGGCATGCAAAGATCTAAAATTACCAATTGAGAGCAAAACTGTGAGGGCGGCAGGAGGTGCAGGGACCTCAAAGCCTGGGGATTCAGCTGAAGGGACACACACTGCAATCTCTCCTCTCACCCATCCCTAACAGAAAGATTCACCACTTTCTCTCTCCTACTGCAGGAAAACCTAAAATCCTAGTCACTTAATTGGGCTGGAGGCAGTGAAACTAGAGATCTGCTGCTGAAACGGAAGGAACTTGCAAACCTAATGGCAGAGCTCCTTTCATTTGCTTTTTTTTCCCTCGTAATTTGGAAATTCAGTGACAGAAGGATGATTTTCAAGTGAACTCCTCTCTGGATTGCTGAAACACAGACACCCAGAATTTGACATTTTGAACAAAACAATACTCGATCCAGGCAAGCAGAGCAGCAACTATGTGATCACAGTGTGGGGTTTCTCTTCCTCCTGTATAAGATGAGATATTCCTACTCCGAACAGCAAACCAAAATGCTCTGCACCCTTGGAATTAAGCATTGGTGGCCTCTGTGTAGGGAATAAGACATCGTTACATCACAACATTGTGAAGAAAAGATTATAACAAAGCAATAAATCCAGGTATGCAGTCATAGAAACACTTGCAGTTGGGGTTTGGGTCTGGGATAAGGGAGACCTCCATCCAAACTAAGGCAGGCAGGCCTGGCTGCTGGCAAGCCTTCGAGCGCTTTGCATTAGTGATCTTGGATCTCTATCACACTGGTTTCACTGCACGTGATGAGCTACAATAAGACAGCTCCCAAAGTCTGGGTTTGGATTAGAAGCTAACTGGCTCTCCCGCACTTTGCGTTGGCTCAGGAAAGTTCAAGGTGACTCCCCAGAGTTCGCCCAAACCATTCAGCCCTGCACAGCTGTCTGAGCACAGCTGGCAGCCTCACCAGCAAAGATATCCTCGAATAGAAATATTTTCTTCGCTGCGTTAGCCAGCCCGGAGCTCCTGAAAGCACAGCCTGTCCGCGCCGAGCTGGCCAGGGCCAGGTCAAACACCGACCGGGGGGCGAAAGGAACTAGCGGCACGGGGCAGAGAGACCCCGGTCCCACCTCCAAAGCCTCGGGGGTGGCTGCAGCCGCCGGTCCGGGGACAGCGGCCACACGGTGTCACCCGTGTCCCACCGCCGGGCTCCAGCTCTGCCGGGCGGGGAGGGCAGAGCGGCGGTGCGCTCCGGAACAAGAACACGGTGCCGGGCCAGGAATCGCAAACCCCTTTTTCACGGCGCTTTTGATAGCTAGGATGCTGCCAAGTTTTTCCACCTGTTCTTTCCTTCCCCATCCATGAGAAAGTCTCCCAGGAGAGGAATTACCACGGTCCAGTGCAGCCACAAGCAGGTTTGAGTGGGGGGGGGGGCGAGGGGGGTGTTGAGTGCGTGTGGGAGTAGGAAAGAGAGGAGGATCAGAGAGACGGAGGTTTGCAATGATCTGCATTACTAACATTTGCACATTCCTAACATCTTCCAGCCTTTGATTTCAAATGTCCTTTAATGGGAAGGAGTTAATATCAACAAGAGGAGATGGTTGGTTTCTTTCTTTTCTTCTTAGATCCATGTTATTTCTCTCTTTTGGACTAGGTCCTTGGAATATTTGGTTTCAAGAACAATTCTTATTAAGGTCTCTCTAGCAGTCTGTCATCTTCTTCCTTATGTCCAGTCTAAATCTCCCCTCTTTTAGTTTGAAACCATTTCCCCCTGTCCTATCACCACAGACCCTGCTAAAGAGGCTGTCCCCTTCTTCCTCATAGCCCCCCTTTAGATACTGAAAGGCCACTATCAGGTCTCCCCAGAAACTGGCATTTTCTGTATACACAAGCATGCCATTAAGCATCTAAGATTTTCTAGCTTGAAAACCCTACATTTGGAGCTGGCAGCTCCTGGCATGTGAGCCAGGTGGCCTCAGGAAAACTGATTCAGCATGTAGCTCCTGCCATCACCCGCAGGACTTGGCTGGATGCAGGGCTTGTGCCCTGCTGAGGCAAATACGACTTCAAATGGGTTTTGACTCTTGACCTGGGAAAGAGGGATTGGGCAAGGAACAGAGGCACTGAGCCTTCCCCTTCTCTCTCCTTTTTCTGCCTGAGTTGCATCTTGCCTGCCTCAGGCATAATCTCTCCTGCTGGGGCTGTAATTTGCCCATTTGTGTCAATTTACAGGTTAAAAAGAAGGATCCCAGTCCTGCTGCTGATGGGTCTCCAGACAGCTTGGGTGTAACTTTCTGCTTCGATGTTCACAGTGTTTGGGATACATGTAAAGGATATGCTTCCTTCTTGGCTTGCAGTCCACCAAGATTCAATGTAAGAGTGCTTAGTCTACTTATCTCTTGTTCTCCCTTTGCTTCTGGAAGCTCTTTAAGCGTGAAGAGATGATAGCTTGTCTTCTTTTCATCTAGAAAGCCTCAGCATGATCCACTGAAAAGGAAAAGGAGGAGGAGAGGAGCCCCCCCTCCTTCTAATATCTTAGCTGACTCATCAGCAGATCTGTATTATTTCTTTTTCTTTTTTTCCTGGTGGTATGTAAGCCTCCGTTGGGGAAAAAGAAAATGTATTTGAAAAAAAAAAAAAAAGGAAAATATATTATCTAATAGTAATAGCTTCTCAGCAAAATGCATTGATGTAATTGTTGAACTTATCTTCCAGGTTCCTTTTCACAACCTTCTCTGAGAAGCTACAGGAAACTTAGTCTCTGCAAAACCCCAAGGAAATGGCACAAACAAGTCCTTACTACACTGCCCTTCCCATGGCTGTAATGCTGAGACATGTTGGCTGCTTTGGCCTCAGTAGAACCAAATGAGGAAAGCCATCAAATGCACATGCCTTTTGTATAAATCTATGCTACCTTAAGCTACTCTGCAAGTTGTGTGCTGTCACTAGGACCAGAGGTGCCATGTTTGCACTGAGGGAGGCCTGCATGTATACATGACAGAGGAGGAAACATTGGAAGCTCTTCATCCTTGAGAGCAAAGGGCTCTGGGTGGGTCCCTTTGTGCCCCTTTCCACTGCTTCTTTAGGTCCTCCTGACCCATCGGAGTGGGAGATCAGGTCTGTTAAGAGCATATGGAGTCATTCCACATCACTAAGTTAGCCTGGAAATGGGAGCTGGCAGCAGCTGTTATGTATTACCACTCAACAGAGGGTTGGCTGCCTGTCAGATTTGTCTGTAGAGCCTCCCTGCACAGGCATGCATGTCCCCATTGCAAAAATCAGCTTCCCAAATGACATCCACTGTGCTTTCTCTGCAGAGGCCCTAGAGACTCCCTTACCCATAAGAAGCCAGAGCCAAGCCATGCTAGGAAAACAGCAGCATGAGGGAATTGGGCTTTGAGTCCTTCTTGTTTTGTGGATAGGTCAAGACCTCCAGTCACTGGGGTCATCAAAGCAATTATAGAGCATACTTAATAAAAGCCTGTGAACATCCGTTATCAGACAGATCGCTGCTATGTGTACAATGGTACAAGACAGAGGCAACCAGATGGCGCTGACCTGTTCAAACACCCTTACTGTGGGCATGGTTTCTGGGGTTTCTCCTGCAGCTTTCCAGCCATTGCCAGTACCTCAGAAGCAACCAGCATTTGGGAGACTAGTTTTCCTTGCTTTTATTACTGAGAAGATACAAGTTGTGGGCTGCTGGAAAGCAACTTCTTTTCACTGAGTTTTTTGGAGATTAATGGAGTGAAAGGGCATTGAAACTCCAGATGCTTCCCAAAATGTTTGGCTCTCCCACCACTCAGCTATCTTCAATCCTTTCCATGAAGCCAGGATCTTCTTTTAGCACAGGCGTCATTTAGGATATCCTACTCTTCTCTTTCATCCAATGATGATTCCAGCTTCAGTTGGCAGAGACCATCAGTTCTGACGTTCCAGAAGCATCTGCTGAGCCTTTCAGACTTCCAGCCCAAGCATTCCAGCTTGCCTTGGAGAGCCCTGTGATGCAACATTTTCTCAAGAGGGCACCTGCTTTCCAAAAACTGCATCTCCCCTTGGTATTTCTGAACACGATGCTGTCCCTTGCTGAGCAAACAGCAAGAAAGCAAAATGGAAACAAGGGAAAATATGACACCCTCCGCTTATAAATGCAAAACGATGGAAAACAATTTTGCCAACTAGGCAACTCAAATTAGACTTATCTCTCTGAGGAATATGGTCGATTTGTAGCTCTTATTACAGTGTAATGCTATTTCCCTAAAAGTTTGTGTGTGCATTTTAATGAATTCATAAAACCCGGACTGTAAATGCCCCATGGGGGAAACCTGGCAGCTCTTTAATTCAGCATTAAAGCTCAACTGATGTCAATTGAATTGATTTCTGTGCATAGAAATTGCATTCGTTGAATGAAAACTTTAGCCCTTGCCATTCCCCCTTTTAAAGCTCGCTGTATTACAGTTGGCTCCTTGAGTCAGGTTCAATTACATGTTGAAAGTTTATAATCTGGCGTGCTGAATAGAGGCTGTGAAATCAAGAGAGAAAACCTAGCTAACCTGATTAAACCTTATACCACAGCCATCCTGGGGCCAGTGAATCCTTACTGTAGCACTGGGGAATGAGTGTGCAGCATGTCCTGATTGCAGCCCAAGATTTTATTCTGGTAACAGCCACAGTGACCTCAGTGTCTCTAATGGGAGCTCAGAGCTCTGACCTAATTTTAAGGTTTTCCTCTTTTAGCCTAGGGAGAGCTCTGAACCAAATAGGAATTGGGAAGGGAAAGGTTCAGGGGCTTCAGGTTTGGATTCTCTCTTGTGTTAGGCACGTCTGTGTTAGGGTACAATCCCACAAAGGGCAATTTGCAGTCATGTTCCATGTGGGTTTACAATCCTTGACTTCTGCTCTTAGCCCAGGGAGACTCCAGTAATCCCCCAAATTTTGGCCCAAATGGAGTCAAAGCCAGGAAAGTTTTGGTCACTGGAAAGTTTTAGTTGTTTCCACAGATCCCACCTCCATCTGCTGGAATTGCTGCTAACTTCTGCAGTTATTTCAGCAGATGCAATCTACAACAAATCCCACATTTTGGATTTTGTTTGCAGAATTGCTCCCAGTTCTCCCATGAACATAGCAGAAATCTGATGAAAGCGGCCTTCGCTCGCATCGTTCCGTCGAGGGTCAGATTAACATGTGCTGCTCTTTGCTTTCCCAGTATTTCTGGTACTTCTAATGCTCTTTCACTGCTCCCAGAACTGAAAGCACATGAAGAAAAACACTGTACGGTCCTCCCACTATTAAAAAACAATCACATAATATTCATCCCCTCTGTTTCAGCTTTCAGTGGAGGACTGACTTATGCAAACTGTTTGCTTATCCCGAGGCAACGCTGCCGTCACTCGCACAGCATGGAGCCACCCTCCAAAGCCTCCTTCAGTTTGTTTCGGTTGTATGCAAAGAATTGCTCCCTAGTAACAGGGGTGAGTGTCAGCCTGGCGTATTACAGCCAGGTTCATTACAGCCACGGCTCCTCACACACCCATCTGAGATGTGCGTTATCATCTTTCTTCATAGGCAGAGTGAGCATTAGAGATGCTCAGCAACTTGGGAGGAGCTGCTCTGTTTTCTGACTGCCAGCCCTGTGCTGTGGCCTCAGCTCAATGCCTCCCTGGGGTGAGTGAGATACGCCTGAGCCCCGAGTCCAAAGTTTTGTATGAAACAACTTTCCTTAATTTGATGCTTCAACCTGCAGTTTAAACCTCTGTCCCCCCTGGCAGCCCCTCAGCCACTCTGGGGCTGCCTGCGGTCACTGTAATAATGCCAACCAGAGAAGCCTTAATCCTTTAGTGAAGGATAACTGCAGGTCTCTGCTTTTATTCCATCTGCTGATCTAAGGGAAAAACCTCGTCCCCTTCATGGCTGTGGAAGGTAGGTCAAGGACAAGATGTTTTGCTGTGTCTGGGTTAGAAAGAGCTTCTGTAGCAATGTGCGCTCTGTGGGGCACAAAGCAAGGCCCCTGAGGTCCGTGCTAAGTGATCAGACAGACACAGGACAGGCTGCGCACTCACCACTGGGAGCCTCCATTAGGGCTGGGATCTATTTCCATCACCCACACGATTGTTTTCTAGTCCCAGTCCAATAAATCTTTTCCAGTCTCACCTCACCCCAAACTTGTCTCCAGCAGTGCCGTAAGAGCAGAGTTAATTGCAGACGCACACCTTTCTTTGAGCACTTTGTATGAGCTGTGCCTTTCACACTGGGACAAAGGCTGCCAAACACACAGAAGGTGTTTAAGAAATTGTCACAGATGACAATTAGCATAAATGATACAAAAGCAGAGAAAACAGACTCTACGGGCTTTGAAAAGCAACCGGTGATTTTGTGCACAGCATCACAGAAAGACCTGAGCAATCTCTCAGAAAACACAACAGAAAAATATAGCAGAAAACTTCCCTTGAGTTTCAAGTTCTATTTTCCTTTGCTCTTTTTTTTTAGCTTCTTGAGCCTAACGCCGTATCCCATAGACTCACCATGCAGCCCTTTGCAGGATTGTACTTCTCCATTATTGGGCGTGCTTTCTTACTGCCACGAGCTACAGAGCTGGTAGGTCTCTACAGGCCTACCAGAGTAAGGGAATTAGAGAAGATGATCACAGAATCGTTTGAGTTGGAAGGAACCTTTAAAGGCCATCCTGGTCCAACCCCTCTGCAATGAGCAGGGACACCTACAGCTCCATCAGGTGCTCAGACCCCGTCCAGCCTGACCTTGGCTGTCTCCAGGGATTGGGCACCACCACCCCTCTGGGCAGCCTGTGCCGGTGCCTCACTGCCCTTAGCATAAAAACCTTTTTCCTTATGACTATCAAGCATGCAGAGGATTATTTGCTTCATAGCTACATGCTTAAGTGGGAGCACACACTGATAACCAATGTCCCCAGGTCCTTCCAAACATCTCCCGAAAGTCACAGCTGGCTTGATACACTTTGGGTAGAGAGAAGCAGCAAAGGAAGAAAGAAGTTAATGTTCCACTTTAAAGTGAACCCTCATTTCCCTCCCCATATAGCAGGGAGGGAATGTCCTTAGCGTAGATCATGTGCTTATCACTTTACAGCCGCTACATACTTCGCTTTGTTGGGTTTGCCAAGCAACATGGCTGAGATGTAAATTGTCAAGAAGCAAGGCACAGCAGAAGGACACTTCCTCCCCTCTCCTTTCATTCACATTTTACTTTTGCTGTATCATCAACTTTAGGCACCCAGCAAAAATAGCCGTGAAATATGGAAATGCTTCGTTCATAGCGCAGTGATTTTTAAAGGCTTCTGCTGTGCAAATGCAGCTTCTATAGTCTCGTCATCTCCACTGTAACAGCGCTTCCTCGCTATTTCACTGAATAAGCAGATACAACGGGAAACTATTCACCAGACTAAAACAACATCAAAAGCCCATTAAAGTTCTGGTTTAAACTCTCCAAAAAGGATGGAAATTCGCAGCAAAATGACAGGCACCTGGGATCTGTTCGCAGCTAGCCATCACTCCTAGCATTATCTCACTGCACTGGCAAGCTGGATGCCTGGCGCTCAGCTGTGAGCTTCTAGATGTTAGTGGGTTTAAAACAAACTCTGAAAGGCCTTTTCAGTGCTGCTCCTTCTTAAACAAGCTGAAGCTTTCCTCTGCTTCCCCTTTTCTTTTCCCATCTACTTTGAAATGGGCAGGCAGGGCAGGAGGCTAAGAGGGTTCCAGTGCAAGAACAAAAGGATGCTCATTCTGCAGGGCTTGATGGGGCTCTGTACTGGCAGCATCGGAAATGCCCTCTGCCTTGCTCTTCTCTGTACAGAAGAGAGCCAAGACCCTACTCTACAACCTGTCTAACATTTACTCTGCTGAGATAGTGCTGGCTCTGGAGCGTGCTGCAGCCAAGTGCTCAACCATTTCTCTGCATCATAGAATCAGTATGGTTAGAAAGACCAACAAAATTGTCTAGTCCAACCATCAACCCATGCCTGTGATCATTCTAAACCATATCACCCTGTGCCATATCTACCTATCTCTTGAACCCCTCTAGGGACGGTAACTCCATCACCTCCCTAAGAATCCCATTCCAATGCCTCACTGCTCTGAGAATAAATTTACCCTAATATCCAACCTGAACCTCCCCCTGTGCAACTTCAGGCCATTACCTCTTGTCCCATTACCCCAACCCTACCTTGCTGAGACTCTCCTGTAGTAGTCCAAAGCGCCTTCTACTTCCTTAAATGTAAATAAGAGATGAGGAGTATCATGCTCATCTACAGGCAAATTAATAGCGGGGAAGTAAGGTTTGGCTATTAATTGATTAAACTTCATTAAGCAATGAGTTGGTGTGGTCAATCACTGCTCAAGTGGTAGTCTCCTGTGATGGTAAACCAGCTGATGACCCTCTTAATATTTAACAAGAAGATCCACGTAAATGGCTCGTGCAGGTTCATCATACCACTTCATATTCAGATCACGGTTATCTTTAAGGAACTTCTTTGATGATGCAATCCTACAGCTGTTTCTCTAAATCCTTGTAACTTTGTTGCTCTTCTGCCCCTGGAACCACCGCACCTAATGCACTGATAAGGGAGGATAGTTTTAGACTAAAAGGGGAGACTTAAATTAGGTGTCAGGAGGAAATTTTTCATTGAGAGTGATGAAGTGCTGGCATAGCTGCCCTGAGAGGCTGTGGGTGCCCCATCCCTGGAGACACTCAAGGCCAGGCTGGATGGGAACCTGGGCAGCCTGATCTAGTGATTGGCAACCCTGCCCATAGCAGAGAGCTGGAAATGGGTGATCTCTGAGGTTCCTTCCAACCCAAACCGTTCTGTGATTTTCTTCCCTCCATCAGTTCATTGGGTGTCTGCAGAAATTCAAGTAAGATCATGAACATGGGAAGGGCAGGCCTAGTGCTGGGCACCCTGCACACTCTTCTCCCCAGGTGGCTGGTTACATGGGGAGCAGGGCAAGGATTGGGTTTGGCTTCTTGAAGAGCTGCTCCTGGGGTCCTAACTGAGCTTAACGGGCCTATGGATGCTTTGCAGGTTCTATCAATTAATTTAACCAACTCAAAAATCAAAGAACTATGTTACCAAAGCTAACCTGTTATTGATCATTGTAAACTACCAAATGCAGCTGTCAAATCAAAGTCAAATCAGCAAGCAAATTTCAGTGTGAGGCTGGAGCTGCATTGCTATATTAAGCAAATCATCAACTGCACAGCACAAATAACCTGTCCTTACAAAATCCCAGAAGATTCAGAGGAAGTGGTTATATATGCAGTGTGGAAATGGGAAACTTCACTTAGTGCCGAGTTGTGTCTGCTGCTATTCCCTTGCCCTTTGCTAGAACTGAAAACAGGCAGGCTTTGAATCCAAGCAACTTTAAATCTGAAACAAGGGCAGATAATGAAGAGCAAATAAGCTTTATTTCCATCTGCTCTCCAAAAGTAGAAAAGCTGCGTTTTTGATTTCAGCAGAAGCACAGGGAAAGACTTGCATGACTTCAAGATCTCCCGATTGGAATAAAAAACCAGAAGTCTCAGAGGTAGTTAGCTGTGTCTCTATTCCTCTTGTGCATCCTCTGTACTGCAGTTTGACATCTCTAAATATCCTTGCTGTCTGCAGAGACGGCAGGCTATTTTGTGCTTCATTCACTGTACGCTGTCAAAAGAAGGAGAAATCCCTGCCCTGCAGGCTCAGTCCTGGAGGATTTTATTTTGCTGCTCTCAGTATAAAGCAAAGCCTGTGTCTGTCTCCTCTCTGCTGATCTCCTGCAAGGTCCAGTGCCTTCTCCTCTTTTGCCTGTCACTGCTCACCCCTCTGTCAGGGGCTCCACGCTGCCTGTGTCCCCGTCCCTCTGAGCATGGCCACAAGGGGAGAAGAGCCTCATGCACACTGCATCCATCATCGCTCATCCCAGCAGAAAATTTTCAGAAGGGACTTCAGTGTCACAGCAGTCTTTGTCCTGCTGACCTGCCTCTGTAAAGCGTAGGAAAGCTGGGATGGGAAAGAGAACGGGAAGCTGTGCTCTGAGGACAGCTTGCCCCTTTTGCAGCGGGTTTCCTGCATGAAATCCAGTGCTGCATGCAGAGTGCATTAATATTGTAAATCCTTATAAACATCTGATAAAAGAGTCAGCCTGTCAAAAAAAATGAAATTCTCCATATGCTAGATATAGAAATGCAACCTGAAATCCTTTTAAAGAGAATCTGATAAATAGTGAGAATCTAGGGTGGCAGCAAGGATAGAGCTTAGATCTCACTGCTCCCTTAATGTGATCTCCAGAAGAGTCCTACTAAGAGAGGTCGTGGAGCTGGCAGGACTCCACGGTGACCTATCACCAAGTTGAGAGGGCTGTGTCAATGCTGGCTTGTTGGCCTGCTGTCTCTGTGTTGGAATTAGACTGGATATAAGGAAACAGATTTTTATTATAAGGGCAGTGAGGCACTGGCACAAGGTGCCCAGAGAGGTGGTGGTGCCCCATCCCTGGAGACTGCCAAGGTCAGGCTGGATGGGCTCTGAGCACCTGATGGAGCTGTGGGTGTCCCTGTTCATTGCAGGGATTGGAACAGATGGACTTCAAGCGTCCCTTCCAACTCAATGATTCTATGACTCTATGATAAGAAAACTCCGTATCTCTGCAATGCTCTGCACCTCTTACAACAGAGGATCAAATGGGCTGCTTGCTATTGAGATATTTGGCAGATGGCATCACAGAAGATGAGGCGTGATTCGCAGCTTTGTCCTTGTCCAGATCCTCTGAACTCTGCTGGATCGGCCACTTGCTGTGCTAAGCATCCCCATGTTCTTCCCAGGGGGCTCTCATCTGAGGGACGCAGCCGCAGCCCCGGTTTGATCCTGCCTGGTGAGCAGCTGGGTGAGTTGTGCTGCTGGAACGGGAGAGAAACCAAAGGAATGCAGAAGGGGGGGCCCAAATTAAAACTACACTTGGGATGTGAATGAGGGAATGAAGCAAGAACTGGGATGTTGTGGCCTGAGTGAACTGCAAAGGATGTGAGAAGAATCTTTCATGATGAGAAACAAATTGTGTAGTAGTTGATCGCTTGTTAAAATTACTTTTTGTTGAACACATAGGGACCATATGGACAAATGGTTCAGATGAGTTTAATTCTGATTTTAGGAATTTGCTTTTGGAACCTTCTGTAGTTCTCCTGCTTCCACTCTTGGCTGATGAACCTTGTGATTCCAGCCATCTCTCCTCTTGCCTCTCTTTCATTCATAGAATCATTACATCTTCAGGGTTGGAAAAGACCTCTAAGATCATCTCATCCAACTAACAGCCCCTGCCTGTGACTGCTCCAGACCATTTTCCACAGTGCCACATTTACCCTTTCCTTGAGCATCTCCAGGAACGGTGACTCCACCACTCCCTGGGCAGCCTGTGCCAGTGCCCAACCACTCTTTCGGAGAGGAAATTTTTCCCAATACCCAACTGGAACCTCCCCTGGAGCAACTTAAGGCCATCACCTCTTGTCCTGTCCCAATTCCCTTTTGCTCATGTGCCCTTTAAGCTCAGTTTTCTCTCTCTTTTCCTGCCTTTCTCCTCACTATTGTCCATGCCTTCCCAGGGAAGCTCCTTGTATCAGCACCGTGCCCCACAGACCACAGCACCGACCTGCAGGGCTGAAGCAGATCCAAGGTGTTCATCATCCCTCAACCTACACAATGAAGGGTCATAGCTTTCCTTGTGCCTCTCCTGCAAATGTCTCACATCATTTTAAAGATTCATAGGACAGAGGTTCTGCAGCCCCTGAAGGTAGCCTGCTCTGATGCTTGAGTATCTGTGGTTTCACATAAATCATTGCCAAGTGGACACAACCACATTTAACTGAGCACCTTCAGATCACACCTTTCACCTTCTTCTTAAGCCCTTGTGCCTCTGTGATGTGAAATTTTCTCTTTAGCAAAAGAGTTTCCCACAATAGGCAGCGCAACGTGGCACTCAGGGCCGTGTTGCAGAACCTTCGTGCCCTCACAGGCTCCGAGGAGGATAAAAATGCCATTTCCCGGTGGGTGTTGAAAGAGGCCAGGTGCTCAGGCAGAGCAAATCCCGGAGATGTCAGAGTTCTCTGCAGAGGAAATTAAAAAAAAAATGTAATGTCCTTTCAGGTAATTCAAAACAGTTCACTTTTAACAAACAGAGATGTCATGCCTCAATTTGACTTGATTTTGTGTCGTATTTATAGCACATAATATAATGAAAAAAATAAATGGAAAGTCATTTCAAAATGAAAACTAAAAATGTTTCTCTTCCAAATTGTTGAAACGGGGCTTTTCAACCATTTCAAAATGATGCTTTCAATCTCTTTTTTTTTTTTTCCCAAGCCAAGAAATGCATTGAAAACACCACAGAACTTTTCAGTTTCCACAAATTGACATTTTTCATTGAAATTCGTGTATCTGTAAAGGTGTTTTTTTCTTTTTTTTTAAAATCCAAGGATCTTAAACATTAATTTGTTGTTAGGCCTCAGAGCGCTTCTGAATGGTAGTTAAGTGTTATGATCCTCATTTTGCAGAAAGGGAATCTGACTCATAAAGAAACATAAAGTGCAATTGAGTTCCCACTTACTTCAGTGGAAGAATTGATGTGCCCAAGGTCAGAGAGAAAGTCGATAGCGGAGCTGGGGAAAAGAAGCAGGAGTTTTGAAGCCAGTGCCTTTCATGCAGCCACCAGACAGCCCTCCCTTTGCTGAGAGATCCAACCCCAAGGTAGGTAACGGCCACTCTAAACATCATCCCAAAATGGAAATGGCTCCAGACCTGTGAAGAGACCAAGGTCTTCCCCCTCAAAGGCTGTGAGTCGGCCTCATTCTTCCCCTCGAAGCCATCCAGCTGCTTTGGGTTGGATCCCACTTGTTTCTTGTGTAGCAGAAAACTCCTATTGACTTCCATGACTGAACCCTTGGTCCACCTCTCGTGGAAGTCAATAGCACTCTTGTGGTTTAACTTGTGGTTATTGGTTTCTGCAGAACACCAGCCCTTCTTCTCTGCTCGTGCCTCAGGAATAAAGAGCAGAACAAAGCTGTCAGGAGGCAGTCACATTTTATTGCAATGCTGAATAACTAGTTTCTGGATTAACTTAGAAATTTATGGAGCTAAAATACAGAATGTACCCAGCATTGGAAAACAATATATTAGTGTGCGCAGCTGCTGCACACAAGGGTTTAAGATACTGTCTTGTCAGTCCCTGTGTGCTGCTGTGCCTTGCAGGCACGGCTACTAAATCTCTTCCAGCCATGGATTTGTGCACCCTGTGCATGGTGACACAAATCCACCCATCCGCCCTGTGCCTGAGGTTTTTTCCCCTCCTGTCTCTACAGGGCCGTGTGTGTTTCTCTGTCTTTCCACCATCTCACTCCACCCAGTGCTGTGCAGTCAGAGCTCAGGTGGCAGCTCAACCCTTCTGCATGTACCTTTGCTCCAGCGCTTAAATTGGTCACGGGTTACTGCAGCACAGACACGTTTTATGCTCTCCCTCCCCCACCCCCATCATTTGGATTCACATAATCAAGCGACTTGCAGCTGAAATTGCTCATAGAAAAAATAATTTTAAATTGGTTCATTAATGCTCATTTACGCAGAATTCTTAAATATGATAAGAACATGAGAGCAAAAGAGAATGGATCTGAATGGGAGTAGGAGGATGTTGAAAGCAACTTTCCTGTGATTGTGAAATTTTGTGTATAAATATGTTTAGACAATGTGAAAAGTCAATTTAAGAAGCTAGGATACATGCATCCACAGCATGGGAGGGGATATCTTAGAGAATGCAGACATCCTGCAGCTTGAGCTGTCTTGTTTCCTGGGGTGGTACAGGCGTCTGATTTGGTGCAAAACCAAAGTAACACTGTGACAGTCACTTAGCAGCAGTCTGCGAAAAGGGAAACGAGCTGAGAATGGACATTTCGTAAATAGGCTCATGGTTATGGAACAGAATCATAGAATCACTTTTGTTGCAAAAGACCACGAAGATCACCGAGCCCAACCACTAACCCACTCCCACCGACCACATCGTTCAGTGCCACATCTCCACAGCTCTGGAACACCTCCAAAGACGGTGACTCCACTACTCACTGGGCAGCCTGTGCCAGTGCCTTACCACTCTTTTAAAGAAGAAATACATCAGCACTGAAGTGCTGGCCTCAGAAACTGAGACGAGCTGCCGTAGCAAGAGCCCATGCAGTCCGGTTGCTCTCTCATTCATCAGAATTAACCAATGATCCAGCAATGTTCCTGGTACTGGCCACGTACTCCTCGGGAGGAATTAAACTTCTGAAATGCATCTAATTGTACAGCATCATAACAAAGAGGTCCTCTGGCAATTACTTCCTGAGTTAGTCACTGATCAACTTACACTGTGAAGCATGAGGATTGATGGCTCTTGTAATTTTATTTAATAAAGATCAATTTAAATAGTCTGCCTTAAAAACAAAAGGAAGGTTAATGAAGGTAGGGTCTTAAATTATATAGATCACAGCTCTGATTTTCATGCTAACAGAAAACAGATCAATGGCAACTGTGCAGTATAATTGGAAATGTAAGAAAACTGAAAACAGCCATACTGTGGAAAAGGTAATAAATACTGCTGGCAGACTGGAACGGGGGCTATCAGAGGAGGGTAATACTGAATAGAGAAAGATGAACAAAAGTCTTGCCAGAGAAGAGGCAGAGAGGTCAGGCTGCAATTCAATCAATGGGAAGCACGGGTGCTTCTGTATTACTGTGCCAAGTCCTATCAGGATTTGCAGTGTGCTGGAGTCTCCTTCAGACCTGATTCGCCATCCAGAGCGGTGAAAATAAGCACACATACATATATATACTCCGAGCAGCACTGTGTTCCCAGGACCAGGTAGGAGCGAGGGGCTGCAGAGAGCTCTGTTAACACCCCAGTGTGAAAGGGGCACATTTACAACTGGGAGGTGTCAGGAGGGCTCAGAGCTCAGCAAGGGACCACTGTGCTTCGGCATACAGCCACCAGCACGCCGCCTGCCTCCCAGGTAAACGTTCCTGCATGCAGCTAATGAAGGGGCTCATTAGCAGTCTGCACAGCCATTGATCAGCCTCACTCACTTAGGCATGGGAGCTGTGCTTGTGTTTGGACCTGTGGAAGCTTCTCCCAATGCAAGGCTTCTCCCTCTCGCAGGATGCGACCATAATATCTTAAGCCATCTCGTGCTCAACAGCAGAGCAGCACTGCTGCCTACCTGCAAATAAAAGCATCCTTCTTTCTGTCTGAGAAACTTGCCACTGTTGACTTTTCTAGCTTTTGTGAATTGGACTAACATTTGTTACGGCTGGTCTGTGGAGAGCTTGGAGAAGTCCTTTCAAGTCTCATCAAAGCAATCTTTGACATAGAGATGGTCGCCCCACCTTTGTGTTAGCAGACAGCTAAATAGATGCATTCGTGAAATGTAAAGTGATCATCTTTATCAAGGGGATCGGTGGAATGCCACATACTACGGCATTTCTTGCTTTCTTGAGACTGAGTGATAAATCAGCATGGGTAAACTTCAAAAGGTTGATGGCTTAGAAGAGCTTAGCATGTGGTATGGCTATCTCCCAGACCTCAAGGCAAGAAATAGCATGGGATCGGACCCTCTTATTAGTATTTCAGCATACACAGCCAAAACCCGACTGCGTGAAAGTAAAGCAGACTCTAATGCTCAATCACATATTTTCTGATCACAGTCATCTTTCATAGTTCAAGTTTAGGCACAATATTTGAGTTAGTTCTCATTTTATTTAGAGTAAATGTTCAAGAACTCTTCTTTTACATGCTTTCAACAACAGCCCTGCTCCTTAGCCTTTATTAAGGAACCCCAGGGTTAAGGTCCCACTGCAAAAGGATAACCGTGCTTTTTCTCAGCCTCTTTCTTCACTGCTTCTAAGCTTGTACGGCATGAAAAGCACATGGTTCTCATCACTCTGCAGTCCCCAAGTATCTGTTGCATGTTAACCATCTGTAACGTTCCCTACTACCCTGCATGGGAGGTATCCAAAACTTGAAATGCAATTAAATGGATGTGAGTTACATCAATCTACCACAGCTGCAGAAATACTGCTTCATCTATTTACTGGTTAGGGATGCTGATAAAGAATGCAGATGTTTCCAAAGTACTGAGACAAGCTCAAAATGCAGCTGCCGTTGGATCCTGACTCTGCCATCTCTTGCTGTTCAAGGGCTGCCCAGACTTTAGTTCTGAGATGTAAACTTCATCAGAACGTCCTTCTCTTTCTAACAGTGAAGGAAAAGCCTTTTGCTTGCTTCAGTCACTAGCAAAGGGCTCTGCACCGTGTCGCCTTCCCTTGCCAGAGCAGCCCTGCTGTTACCTGCTGCCTATTTTCATGTAAGTCTTCTAGGAAACAAAACTTGAGTGTGTAACTAGTGGAGGACTTCGCCTTGCTTCACGTGGTTCATCTTGGAGTCAGTCACTTGCACCACATCTTCGCACAAATGCACTCTTAGTCAGTAGAGAGCACCTCAAAGTGCTGTCCCTCTCTAAGAGAGCACCTAAGAAGTATATCAGTACGCTTAATTGAAAAAAATAAATGCGCATCAAAAGCATGCATTGATATTCTGATATGTGTGAGGGATTCTAGCACTTTTCTTGGCAGAACGGTATGGTCTGAAAGATCTATTTGTGCTCTGCAGGATAAACTCCTCTATACCCGAATAAATCAGTGGGAATAAGTGCATTAAAGTGAAAGGAGTTATTTCAGTGCTAAGTATTGCAGAAGCAGTACAAGCCAGCTCTCTCTAATATGTCTCTGTCTGCTGTCCAAAAGCTATATATTCATATGTGGGCAAATCCTCATGGCTTTAATCCCTTCTGACTTGCAGAGCTGCACACTTCAGCAGTCTTGCCCAGGGATTCAGGATTTGGGCAGACAGGCAGAAGTCCCACTCCTCAGCCTATATGTACCTCAACCTCTGCATGCCTCAGCCTTCATGTGCCTCTTCCTTTCCCTGTGCTGCTGCCACCTGTGCCTTCTTATAGCATCCCAAAAAGTTCCTGTTATCTCTCCTTTGCATTTATTCTTTTCCAATATTGGCAGATGGTCACAAGCCACTCTCCTGTTTTCTCTTTCTACATGTCTCTGCTTGTTGGCACATTTTCTCCATCATGTCTTGGAAACTTTCAGCTTTTAACTCTCAGTGTGTCACCTGGTTGTGTCCCTTCAGAGCCATAAAAGGAAATGATTGCTCAGAGAGGCAGAGCTATACGTCTCTTTCCAGAGTGCACCATGGTTTGGTGGATGAAGTGAAAAAACTTTGTGTGGAGGAGGGATGTCTTTCAACACATCCATTTGCCAGGAGGAGAAATATGGCAGTGGGGCTGCTGAAAAAGGAGGAAGGAAAGAAGCTAATTAGTTGTGCAAGGCAGCTCTGAGAGAAAAAATACAGAAATAAAGGAGTTAAAGCTCAGATGAGCTTCAAATCCTGAGGCAGCTTCCATGCTCTTTCATGTCTGTATTTAATAATGCACAAGTCCAGTGCTCACAGGGCTTCTGATTTGTGCTGACGGAGAGCTGACCAGCCCAGCCTGCTGTCTGCCAGCTCTCAGAGGTCTTTTTTTCCCCTCCTCTTTTCCCCTCAGCCTGTGCTGAGCCCTGGGGCTGTACCTCACTTGCTGTTCTCCCACTACCCCAGACCCAATGGGATCGGCCTGGTGGAACAGCATCTCTCTACCCATACTCTGTCCCAGGAAACCCCACAGAACCAACCCTGGAGCATGTGAAAGCCAAGTGCCGTAGAGAAATAAAAGCTTTAAGATTAGGACATAGGGGACCCTCCAATCCATACCTCCATGTGACTGCCTAACAAATTTGCAGGTGTGGTCCCTCCTGAAATACACTTCTCCATCGCATTCCCCTCTGTTAATAATCAGCTGTCCTGGGAGATCATTCAGTGTTTGCAATGCAGCAATAAGTGCTTATTCTGGACAAACAGAGCTTGTTAAGAAAGACTTTTAGGTCTTCTTGCTGGCCTGGTTGCTAGGAAACTGGAAAAGCTACAGTAAAGCTGTTTGAGTGTGCTAGAGTCTATTGCTGGCAATCAGTGTCACTTGCCCTAGACGATAGCCCGCAGCCTTTAAAAATACTGCAACATACCCTGATGCCATCGCATGAGTCCTGCAGATGTCGTCAGGGCATGCAGTTAATTAAGCAGCCTGTGTTTGTGTGTTTGGAGCCCAGGAGTCCAATGCAAATGTCGCCATTTCAAAGGCTTTAGAGAAGTGTTTAGGATGGCACAAGTTATGTGGATTGCTGGCCTGGCTCATTAAAAGTCAGAGCTGATCAAGGTGTGAGTTTGCAGCAGGGTGGGAGGAATCTCTTGTGAGGTTTTGCAATTAATAGCCCCCTGGTCTCACGCTGTGTTGAATGCGGCCCCTACCTGGAGCCTGGGAAGCCATTCTGAACAGGGTGGCAGCTCTCCCTGCTCAGGCTGACCATTATCACCCTTCAGGGATGACCATGCTCGCCCCTTAGAGGTGAACACCCTCACCCTTTAAGCATCTCTGGGCCCTTCTCAAAGGATACATATACACCTTAATCTTATTAGAGAAAATCTTCTTAGGCCAAATAAATCCCCAACATAATCCCAATTGTCAGGAGGCATGTGGTCTCCTGAGGCACCAGACATGCATGAGAACATGGAGATGAGAGCTTTGGTGTGCCTTCAAGAGGACGTCGGAAGAAACAGAGCAGATAGGGGAACTTCTCCAATGGGATGAGCAGCCCTGAGGGGCAGCCTGGAGGACAAGTACACAATGGACCATGCACTCATGAGCCTGGCACAGCCTTTGGGGAGGGAGATGCTCTGGTGGTGGGGATGCAGCCTCTGACACCACCGTGTGTCAGCTGCTTCATAACAGTCCTCTTCTCATCCTCTACGCAGCTCTGCTTTCCTGCAAAGAGAACAAACGTATTTTTCTTTATTTTTCTTCGTAACTTTTCCATTTCCATGGAAACCTTCCCTAGGAAAATGCTGGGCAAGGGTTTTGGGGAGAGGAAATCTTTGTGGAAGCACTAACTTTTTGGCTAAAAGTTGTTTTTTTATAGGTTACCAGATGTATGGCTAGAGGAGACTAAAAATATAGACAAGTAGAACTGTTAACCACTTACATCCAGATAATGCATCTCCATGGCAAAGACTGTGTTAAGATGAGGATGCCTCTGCTCTTAATATGGAAACAGTGATGGTTTCAGAGCCCACTCCTTCCCTTGTCTGCAAAGGTGCATCATAGCTGCTATTTATGGACATGTGGCTATGTTTTTCTTGCTGGCCTTTCTTTAATACCTCAAAATCTTTAGGACTCTCTTCAAAGGAGATGTCAAATTGCACTGAAATGCTATTTTTATTTGCTAAGCAAGACAGAAATACAACAGAAAACAGAAGTCCACTGTGCCTGAAGTTATTAATGAATTACTCTTTTTTAAAAAATTCAGACACTTTATTGTGGGTATTCACATGACAAAAGCATTGTCAAGCCCATAATGTATGATTTGACAAGACAGTGATTTTCAGCTGTTTTTACTTTGGGGATCCTGGCTGCTTTCCAGCAGAGGGCTGTGAACCCCTCCATCCCCATCCCATTCCCTCCATGGCTGCTCCCAGCAAACTCAGAGCTCAGCAGCACAAGCTCTCCTCCCTCTCTTTTTTAAAGAAAAATTAAGACTCTCATGCTTGTTCTGAGGAAATGAAAACAAAACTCAGGTGCCATGCAGTAAAAGGAGATATGAGGAAGGAAAGTGTAGAATTAAGGGTGTAATAGATGTGTTTACAGTCATGCTGTCTTATCCTAGAACTGAGTATTGACAAAGACGTAGCACAAGGGGAGGAGGGAGAGAGTTTAAGATGATACCAAATACAGGAAAGGATACCAACCTCACCACTAAAAGGTACTCGACTGTGGCTAAGCAGAGCAAGGGATGTAAACTGAAGTGCTTTGTATACTCAGATTCAAGCTCATGCAAGTGTATAGACCTTTCTGTTATCTTCCAGACATGGTTTGTCTAGAGAAAAGTTTCTTCCATCAAGGTCAGACACATCCTGAAAGAAGTGCATGAAGACTTGCATGAGTTAGAGACTGTGGAGGCACTAAAAAGGTGATGCTCACCGTGTCC
This sequence comes from Numida meleagris, assembly GCF_002078875.1. NCBI lineage: Eukaryota > Metazoa > Chordata > Aves > Galliformes > Numididae > Numida > Numida meleagris. Next base: position 10,249,042 of record NC_034419.1, on the reverse strand, counting down.
TCTCCTGTTGGAAGCAGCAGCCTCAAAATCCGCCCCCTCACCACCACCCAAACCCTCAAGCTAAGTAAGAGCAATGCCTGGCCAGATGGCTGCACAGCAGGGCTCTCAGCATCACAGCTCACTTTTCCCCTATACGCCCTGTCCTGCTCAGCAGTTTTCCCGTGAACTTATCTGAGCAGCACTCTTTGCTTTGTGCTATGAAGATCAAAGATGAGGTGTCCTGAATGAAAAGCTCATAGTTACCATGAGGTTTGCCTCTCAGCACGCTGGGAATAGAAATGTGGCAATCAGACTTTGGGATGAAATCATATTGGACATGCTGGCTTAATCTCTAAAGTATGAAATTGTAAGGAAAGAATTACAGCTAAAAAACATTTTACATTTTAGAAAGCTTCTCTGACCCATGCTGGATCAGGAAAGAGAAGGAAAAAAAGGCAAAAAAAAAAAAAGACCCAAAACCTGTGGGATTCAAATGATTGTAGCCATTTGGGTTAGAAAAAATCCATCATCAAATAAACAGACTCCCGCACTTGTGCCGTGATGCGTGATTGTGTTTGTAAAGGAAAAGGCTGACTTCGGCTTATTTCAGTTCTCAGGATCAGGTTATTTGCCATTTGCAAATACTTGGGTATTAGCTTCATGTATTCTAGCCCAATTCATCTTACAACTGTGTTTAGGTTAGATATGGTACAGTACTGAGCTAGCTGCTCTTCCAGTACACCTTTATTTAGCCAAGCCATCAGAGAGAAGAAACGTTAGTCCATAGATAGCCAGCTGCAAAAAATGAATTATAAACAGAAGAATAATCAAGAAACAAGCAGTTTGTGGGTTCCTTGCTGGAAGATTTTTGCAATTCAATGAATAATATCCAATGTACATCCAAAACCAGAGAGTCTCACTCTTCTATTCCATGGGTTGCAAAAAAAACCAAACAAAAAAAACCCCCAAAAACCATGCAAAGTTAAAAAAAAAAGTATTATTCTCTTGTCATCATAAAGAGAAAGAGGAGGACTGAGACAACAGCGATGATGAGTACTGCCACACTCGATGGCACACCTTGAGTTTCGTCATTAACACAAAAGAACGGCAGCTCACTGTAGCAGTGTTTGAACTGCATCTCGACTAGATGGCAAAAATAACAAAATCAGAGATTAAAGAAACCCCTTGCCTGCTTCGCTTATCAGTAAAAGTTTGCTCCCTTCATTGTTCAGTGTTGTGTCAAGCAGTAAAAACCTGTAATTGTTAGTGTTTCTCAGCTTTCAACCATTCAACATGCTCATTATTCCGGCAGGGTTGTGGGTGTGTGTGGATGTCACATCCAGAAAGACTTTTTCCTGAGATAGTTATAAACCGTGTAAACTCTGTCATGTTTGTGGAATCAGAGAGTCGTTTGAGTTGGAAGGGACCCTCAAATGCCACCTGGTCCAACTGCCCTGCAATGAACAGGGACACCCACAGCTCCGTCAGGTGCTCAGAGCCCATCCAGCCTGACCTTGGCTGTCTGCAGGAATGGGGCACCACCACCTCTCTGGGCAAGCTGTGCCAGTGCCTCACTGCCCTTAGCGTATGTTGCAGATGATGGAATAAAGTCTCTTTACAGTGAGCTGAACCCTGGCCAAGGGTGTGATGGGCTGACTCTTTAGGAAGAGAGCACCTGAGAGCATCTGCAAGGGGAACAGTTGGTTTTTTTATGTTTTGTTTCTCTTTCTTTCTCATTTTTTCATGGATTCTGATTTCTGAAGATAGGATGGTTTACCCAGTGCGTCCCATTGGAAAACTGTGCCTCTTGCTGAAGCTAATGCATGTGGGTCAGTGGGACTCTTCACAACCTTGTCCATCCCTGCCAGCTCCCTACCACAGCCCCTTCCTCTGTCCTTCTCCCAAACCCACCTGCCTTAGGAGGACACAGGTCAGCCCAGCTGATTACCCATGAAATCTGCACCATCACTGCAAGAGTGCTGTATTAGAGACATTCAGCAAGGCTCAGCAGGAAACTAAGTTTATTAGCAAGATGCAGGAAGCATTGTGTGTAAGACTGTCTCTACACTCACAGTACCTGGAGGGCACATTATCACTTATCAGGCTAATATTTCACCGTGGTCTTCCTTGCGCAATCTCTTCTTCCTTCTCTTACACAATAACCTATAAAGGCTAATGGAGAATTGGCAAAACATGCTAAAAATGTTTATAATTTGGAAGGATTTTCAAGATTTTTCTACCAGCTTGATGAAAAGAAAAGAGAAAACAAAAGTAAACAGTAAGTGAAACACGAGCAGGCGAAAACCTCTGTATTAGGTCAAAAAAGGAACAAATCTCTGCAGGATTCCAGGGGGAGATTCTATTTTATTGTTGTTTTTATGTACAAAGGGAAAGGTTAATAGAAGGTCTGAACAGAAAGGTTCATAGAAAATTGTCATCTGTATGTGTTTTCTTTTTGAAGTAATAGTTTACAGGAGCCAAGGGAGGGGGTAAACCAGTAAAGGCCAGAGGTAAATTGAAGGTGGAACTGTTTGGAAGAACTTTGACAGCACCACTTAAAATCAGGGGACGTAGTTTTGTCAAAACAGAAATGTGTTACTAAATTATGCCAAGCTGTGCCTAGATTTTGTTTGGGAGGAAAGGAAACAAGAGGGGTTGAATGCTAACCTTGAAAATACCATTTGGAATAGCACAGTTTTATTTTTCTTCTGCAAATTAATTTTCATTTAGATCAATTTTTATAATTGAAATGACTTAATAGGTTGTCCATAAAATAACAATGAATATCAAAACAAACACCACTGATCTAGAAAGTTTAAATCAATCCTAAATGAATCCCTGGGGTATGTTTTCTCTTGCAAAGAATGATTTGGTTTTCCTCACTTTGTTCTAAGCCAGACTGGAAGAAAAATTTAAAGAGAAATATGAAGAAAACCAGTTCTGGGCAAAGCACAATATCCATCATTTCTTCCATGATGGTCTCTGTGTAGAGAAAGATGGGAGGAGGCAGCTGCTAGGTCTGAGCTCCTCTCCAGTTTGCTCTCAAGAGCAAGCCACTCTCATGTTAGAGGGCTTGGTTAGTTTTGATTTGTCTTTTGTTTAATGTAATGTCTGTCGTACTGGTGAGACCAGAGGTCTAACTAACCCACTGTGTTGTCCCAGCAGTGGCCAACATAAGGAGATTTTGCAGTGAAATGAGGTAATAAATGGTTCCTGGCTAGGATGATTTTTCCCACCATATAAACTCAATGGCAGTTAACCTTTCTGGGATCCTTTCTTGTTTTAATGTTTTGCATGTTATTTAAAAACTGAGATCAAGTAGAAAGGCAACAGCTAATGGTGAAGCTCTGCTGGGCTCTGAGGACCTCAGTGCTGAGGAGGAGCAGTTTGGTCAGTCTGGGCATGGTGCTGGTATCTGCAATGGGCTGGAGAATCCATCTCTCATTTTCTCCTTTGGGATATGATCGACACATCACCTGCCTTAAATCCATAGTCAGACACCAAACGCTTCTTGCTGTGAACAATTTCCTCCTAACACAGGTGTATTAAGCCCAGAATTGTGGTGAGATGGTCAGGAAAATATTTTCCTCATCCAGGAGAGCACTGCCTCGGGGTCTGCGAGAACGTGTTTGCACCTCATGCTTGACAAAGGCATGCAAGTGTGACAGGATGACAAGAACTGCCTTTAGTTAACCTTAGAAATCAGAAAGAAGTCTCAAGGTGTTTGCAGAGATCTGCTGTTCATAGAATCATTAAGTTTGGAAAAGACCTATAAGCTCATCTAGTCCAATCATCCACCTACCACCAATATTGCCCACTGCCCATGTCTCTCGGTGCCACATCTCCACAGTTCTTGAAGACCTCCAGGGACGGTGACTCCAGCACTCCCTGGGCAGCCTGTGCCAGTGCCTCACTACTCTTTCTGAGAAGAAACTCTTCCTAATATCCAGCCTGAACCTTCCCTCGCACCACTTGGGGCCATTCCCTCTCATCCTATCAACAGTTGGCGAACTAAAGAATGTGACATGCTAATTCAACATGATGGTGCTCCCTGTGAATGGGTGCTCATTTTGGAAGCTGTGTGCTTTTTTTTTTCTCAGACATTTTACACTTTGGGATACGATTTCCCAGATATTGTGTCAGATCAGCAGAAATTCAACACTGTGCAGCTCTTAAGCACCAGAATTTGACATTTCTGCTCTGCTTTAAAAAAAGCAGCATTGGTTCCTCTGATCCTGATACTTGCCAATAATTCAGAAAAAGCAGCCTTAACCAAAGTGTGGATACAGCAGTTTGCTGCTGGCTCGGTTGCTAGCTGAGCTCTTCAGTGTGTATTCACATAGAAACAGGGTGCTTTTCAATTAGTCTGCAAACCGCAGCAAGAATGGTAAAACACCGAGCACAGATATTTATCTGATCATTATCGGGAGCGCAGGTAGCTGGAAAAACCTGTGAGAAATAAGAAGTTTACAATTGGGTTTGAACAGAGAACGTATTTGAGCATGAGAATATAACGGCTTTTGTCTTGGAAACATGCAGAGAATTACCCTGGAGAGATTAGACAGCTGTGGTAGTAGATAGGTGGGTAGGTAGGTAGGTAAAGAGAGAGAGAAAGGAACAGAAATCTGAACAGAAGCAAGAGAGAAATTAGAATAGTTAAACATATGGTGGGTGTAAATGCCATTGTGGGGCTTTCCTCTGATAAAACTCAAAGCACTTAAAAAATAAATAAAAAGAAAGACATAAGGGTTTTCTCTACAAGGAGAACTGCTATGGTAGGAGGAGAAAAAACGGGCACCCAAAAGGCCAGTGCTCACATCAGGAGCAGGATGGAGAGGTCCTGGTACACTGCTCAGCCCCACTGTGCTTCACACAGCAGCATCGGGGCACACTGAGAAGACAAGAAGGCTCCACAGCAAAGCAGGCAAAGTATTTCTTTATGAAAGTGCTCTCAGGAAGCCCAGCGCAGTAACTCATCTGGAGGGAGAGCTGTGGGAAGACAAGGTGCTGTGCTGGAAGACGGATCTCCCCCCAGCCGTCCATTGCACTTTCCACCTGAACTGCTGCTGTCTGCGGAGAATGTCAGCTCCTTGGGGCCTCGTCTCCCTGCACCTCCCACATGGTGTTGAGGGCCCGGCAAACACCTTCCTGATAAATTATGGCTATCGCAAGGAAGGGAACAGGCAGAGGAAGGGGTTTGTGGTGATGTTAGTGACATTCTGCCTCTAGAAAGCACGTGTTGGGGGAGAATTTCAAGCTGCTTCCAGGAGCCGAGGAGGCAGATGCATGTTAGAAACCTTTGAAGGAGATGAATAGCAGGAAGCATCTCTAAAAGACCCACAACGGCATTACTGCAGAAAAACCAGCTGCAAAATGAGGTAATGACTCTTCAGTACTCCAAGAAGCTGGCACAAGTCCTCTGTGTTTCCTCTCCCTATCCATCAGCATTGCATTAAAAGATCTTCAAGTGTTTGCAGGCGGATGTGGTGGAGATGCTGACCCCCTCCTTCTGCGAGTGGTACAACGATGCTAAGGTCAACATCTCCATGCACTCAGCAACACAAGAACCAACTCCACTGTGATTTTTTTCCATCTTAGAATCATAGAATCATAGAATTGTTTGAGTTGGAAGGGAGCCTTAAAAACCATCTGGTCCAACCCCCCTGCAATGAACAGGGACACCCACAGCTCCATCAGGTGCTCAGAGCCCGTCCAGCCTGACCTTGGCTGTCTGCAGGGATGGGCCACCACCACCTCTCTGGGCAGCCTGTGCCAGTGCCTCACTGCCTTATTGTAAAAAACCTCTTCCATATGTCCAATCTAAATCTCCCCTTCTTTAATTTCAAACTATTTCCCCTGGTCCCATCACAACAGGTCCATGTCTGTCCTGTACTGAATCCCCTCCTGTGTACTTGCTGTATACCCATGTATTTATTTCTCTTGGGATAATAATTTAAGATAGAAAATAAGACCAGAGAAAAACTGGGGTGGGGATGGCGGAAGGGAATGCCCTGTCTCTGTGTGTCCCTCAAGTCCTGACCAGCACATAGAAAATCATGGCTGCTCAATGCACAAATGGCATCCTGGTTTGCGGTGGAGCTGGGCTGGCTCTACCAGTGCAGCACTCACCTCCAGCACTGCCACATCCCGCTCCTTCCCTGCCCTGCTGCAGGAGGATCCATGCAGGCTAGGGAAAGAAAACTTCATTGAAAAAAAATTCAAACTCCAGCAAGCGCCCCTTCTTTGTACAGGAGAGAGCTTTGTGCATGCAGGCAGCAGCAGAATAGATGGAGACCTGTCAGAAAGTGATGCATAGGCAGCTAAGTGAAGCTCAAGCATTCATAAAGAAACAATGTTATCAAAGATGAATAGCTTGAAAACTGCTTTTAGGAACATTTACTCAGGGTTTCACCTCCTGGCAACACAGAAACGTCAATGCTGCTCCGCCGAGCTGACTCATAGCAGAGCAGGAGAGCTTTGCAGAGGGCTCACGCTATTTCTTTCTCCCGCACCAAGGTCTGTGCAGAGGTGTGCGTGCGGAGGGGCGGGGGTGCAGCACCGAGGAATCACCCTAAATTGGTTCAGAGAGGAGTTGTTTTCAGACTCCTTGCCACGCTTTATTAGCGTGGAAATTCAATAATCTCATTAATTACAGAAAATAATGTAAGGTGGATCTGCTGGGCTCCCGAACAATTTGAGCTCTTCTTCTGTGGGTAATTGCCAATGACATGTCTGAGAGAAATATCACAAAGATACATAACAAAGGGCAGCACAGCTTTACAGCATAGATCTTGTTGCTATGGGAACTTGTCTTTGCTCCTATCCCGGAGCTAGATGATTTATGTGTGTGTAAGAGTTCCTTTATTTTAGGGCTTTTGCAAAAGAGAAAAAAACTATCAGATCTCTATCCACATCTATCCATCCAGCTATCTAACCAGTTATCTAATAATTCTTTCTTTATTATAATTACCTGTCTATTACAATCTCTATCCACTGCCCCACTCTTCTAAATAATCCACTCACTATCTACTATTGGGGGCTGAGATATAAGACAAGCAGAGGGAAATGTGGACATCAGCAGCTCTTTGTGCGTGTGAACACGGCTGCAGGGACGTGACCGCTGTCTGAGAGCTGAGCCATGTGTCACAAACCCTGCTGCCCTCACAGGGATGTGCCCGTGTCCACATGCAGCAAGGTGACTTAAAGCATCTCTCTGTTGCAGAAACATAGAAGGAATGGCAGAGCAGGAAAAGCTCTTAGTTCTCACTCCTTGTCAGTGGTCATAGCATCTTCCCCACTCATGTGGGCTATTTGTTGATGGAGTACTAGAAGGCAATGCTGATCATCCTAGAATTACTCTCCAGAACACTGAAGTTAGGATGTAATTCCCATTAAGACCTATCCCTGCTCTGCCCATCTTGCACAGGAAGTGTTTGGGTGATCATCTCAAGTGACCCAGTGATATCTGGATAAATGATGGAACTATAATACCCTAATACAGAAAAGATGATTTTCAAATTGTAGCACGCACAAGGATTTAGTCTGACTTGGAGACATAAAGCTGGTCCTGGGAAGGAAACATCTACATGTGTTTCACTCCCCATCCCCTCCAGTTATGTGAAACTCCTTGAAATGTGTACCTGTGTTTATGTAGAGCAAGGAGTGCAATAATTTGCAAATTCAAAATTTGATATGGAAAACATGTCCAGTGACCACATTCCAGTCAAGATTCATCTCTAAATCAATCATATAAGACCTTGAAAAACCACTTGGCACTTCTGTTAAATCACAGCAGTACCTAAAATGCAAGTTCACTCTTATTTAGCCAGACAATACAGGATTACTCAAAGCTATTATTTTACTGGAAGAGTGAACATGATGCCAATGACTTTGTTCACTCGATGGCTGGAAGTAATTGTCTTCTTTTAAAATGCATCAGAAAGTCAGCGCTTTAAATTTTCAAGGAAAAAAGAAATTATGTGAACTTCTTGATCTTGAAAAGAAAGAAAGTGAAAAATTCTGTATTTATGAGAGTTCTCTCTTCGCCTGGAAATTCACTGATCAGTGAAACCTCACTTTGTGATTACACTCCTGATCTAATCAGTTCTTTGCAGCATGGAAACCTCCCCCACACAGTCCTCCTGTTTGACTTTCCCCCCTCCAGCCAGCTGGGGCCAATTCAATGCCCTGCCTGTCGGAAACACCAAATCAGAGTGGGAACCGGGAGGTGACACATGATAAGACAAACCTCATGGCATCTGAAGCCCTCTTGCTCCATAATTTCACGGGTCCTCATCATGTGGATAGCACACTCGCAGAAAGCACTTCCCTAATTCGTACTGAAGATAAAAGTTAATCCCTTGGCACAGCTGATCGACTCTTCACAAGAGGGCTCCTGCTCCCACCACGATTCTGTAGCCAGGAGCAACGGCTCACTCCTCCCTCACCCCACGTTTCAATTCCTTGAAGGTAATCAATATCCTTATTAATGTTCCAAAATCAATTATCCTAATAAAGCTTGGAGGGAGCTGAAGGGTTGCTATTCAGCACTCACCTTTTATTATGCCGGCTGTTTATTTTCCCATTGATAGAACTGTCTAACTTTATGACAGATTACGGGTGAAACTGCAGTACTCAACACACTTGTCAGCCCTAGAGATATGTTGTGTTATTATTGCTATTTTGAGAGCCTTTTGCTTACATTCCCCAGTTGTATGGATGCCTTGGAAAGAGTCCCTGACTTTGGTGTGCTGTAATGTGATAGGGAGTGTTGCAGCTCAGTACTGCACATCAAACAGATAATAATCTGTTATATCTATTCAATTATAATATTGCCCTAGGCCATGGCACTTTGTTTATGCAGTAGGCAGTGCTCTGTGATCTGCAGCAAGGTTGCAAGACACATGCAGGCTAAATCTCCTGGTGGTAATTTGCAGCAGATCAGGTGGACAGGTATTCAGAGGCATGGTCCCTAAAGCATCAGGGGAGAATTGCATCTGTCTTCCAGTTAAATCCCTCTCTTCCACAAGGAAGTTTTGCCAAGGGGAGGGGATAAAAAGGGTCCTCCTTCCTGAGCTTGTTGATTGACCATTTAAGAACAGAGAGTGGGAGAAGAGACTCCAGATCAGGTTGTCTTCTAAGATCAGTCTGGCAAGGAGATGAAGTGGGAAGGAAATGGAAGTCTACAAAAGAAATCAGCCCTTCCTAAGTGCTGTCCTTGACCTTGCATTCATCTCCCATCCTGGCCGGTGCACAAAGTGCTCCTGGTGAGTAGAATTTGGTTGGAAGTACTGGGAAAGTCTTTGGTTGTGCAGCCTCTTCTCAGGCTGGAAGGAATCTCCTCCCTCCTCCATCTCTAGACTGGCAGCTCTGAAGATCCAGAGAAAACTCATTTGGCTGCATTTGGATGAAGGCATCTGAAATCACAGAATCATAGAATTATTAAGGTTGAAAAAGGCCTCTAAGATCATCCAGTCCAGCAGTCAACCTACCACCACCCACCACCTGTCCTCCACACCTCCGGGATGGTGACTCCACCACCTCCCTGGGCAGCCTGTTCCAATGCATTACCACCCTTTTGAAGAAGAAATTTCTCCTAATATCCAACCTGAACCTTCCCTGGCACAACTTGAGGCCTTCTGACAATCCTGGAAATATTTGTGTACCCAATATGATATAGATTTGACCCAAAAAGATGGCAAGTAAATGGTAATACTGACCCTTGAAGGAAAGACTGCCATATGCAGATGTCTTCCTTCTTACCAGGGCCAGAAAACAACGTATACCACTTACTCCACTTCAGTTAACCAGTAGGAGATAAGATCATTCATGCCAGTCTTCAAACTGATAATGAGACAGTCCTCATTTCAGGGAGATTATTGCTTTATTATGGAGCGAGCATTCGGCAGATGTCTTAATTTTGCTGAATTCATTTCACATTATCAAGATTTCTGTCTATCTTATTTGATTTAACGTTTGTTAGGAGTGATTTGTCTCTCTTTAATGCTTAAGACCAGTGCAGTCCAATCAAGCAAATTGTCTGTAATTTAAAGAGTTCCTGGGGGATTCATAATAGCAATAGGACCTTTTGGGTTTTCTTCTGAAAAAGGAAAAAACCCAGAAAATACATCCTGTGCTAATGATTTCTCTCATCCTAGTCTCCTTTTATCCCAGCCTTTCTTGCCAATATGCCCATATAGCACAATTCCAGATAAATCAGAAATGCAATGAAAAGTGGCGTGAAAGCAGCGTCACAGAAAGAAAAAACTTGATTGAAGTTGTGAGCTAGCAAGAGAAATGTGATCCCATCCGAATCTGAATTAATTAAAGATTTTATTAGCATCTGATAGCACCCCTGGGAAAAGTACATTTGTTTTAATCCTCTCTCTGTTTTAAAGGCAAAATAGCAGGCAAAAGCATTTAAGGGTCATGCAAAAAATTTTGTTTTGGGAGTGACACAGCTACCTTCTAGCTGTACCAAATTACTGGTGATGATTTTAAACACAGCCAAGCCAGATGCATATTTTCTATAGTTGGGATCTGGCAAGCCTGTGCTGATTGGGAGCTCAGTCGAACAAGAAAATCAATGCGTTTTAAAATGTTTCCATTCTTTTTTCAGTTTTTCCAGTAGAATGGAGCTCTGAAAGCTCCCCAGCTATGTAGCCCCATGCCTGGGTCATGTTAGCAGCTCAGATCTCCTCTCTATCCCTTCATGTTTCATCACATTCAGGCCACCAAGGCAGCCAAAAGGATGATCTCTCTGCTCTGCCCACTTCTGACAAACTGCCCCAGTTCATGGGGCTGGGGTCCCGCAGAACCAACCTCAATTCTGGAAGAGGGAGCCTGGGGGAGTGCTTGAGAATTTAAAAAGCTGCAATCCCAGTCTGCAGCATGTGTTGTGAGCTCCACCTGAGTGCAGCAGAAGCAGAGAAGCTGCCAGATTTACACAGCGTTTGCCATTGAGCTGTGAAATCCTAGCCCTACTCCCTGGACATGCTCTGCTGAGCTAAGCCAGGAGGATGGGAGCGGATAATTCCCCTTCCACTCACCTCTCCGTTCCCTCTCTGGTCTGCTCAGAGCTTGGTCTTTGTAATGAGGCATTTTCTTCCCAGACAGAGAAGAAATTGCCCCAGACCCCAAAGACTATGTGCAAGGCACAGACACTCACACATTAGCAAGTGCTGGCGTTTGCCAAAGCAGTGATGTGTTAAGGATCATGGCTAACGCAGTGTTAAGAGCACCAAGCTACTCATAATTTGTTTGTTCACATAAAGCCATTGGTTCTGTGTTTCTGCACTCAGCTGAGTCATTATATGCTACATTCAAAGGTGGCTGGCAGACATGTCCCATAGTCATAAGCAATCAGGAGAAGCAAGAGACCTGAAGCAGTGGGAGGCACTGCATAAGGCATGAGCTTTTACAGGTGACAGAGGTGGACTCGGTCATTTCCCAGACAAGAGGTGGGTGCCCTATCCCTGGAGGTGTTCAAGGCTGGGCTGGATGGGACTGTGGGTAGCCTGATCTGGTGGGGGGCAACCCTGCCCATGGCAGAGGGTTGAACTGTATGGTCTTTAAGGTCCTTTCCAATCTAAGTTATTCTATGATTCTATGATTCTTGGGAGGCCAACTGAGTTGGCAAAGCCTTGGGGAAGAGATTTGGCAGTTGAGAGAACCAAAAGTTGAGTGGATCCCATGTGGGTTTTGAGATAGCTGGTGAAGATGCTCTCTGGGGCAATGGACTTACTGGAAAAGTTAAGCTTGGAGTAGTAAGCAAGGAAGCTGCTCAATGCTAACCACGTTTCTGGAACTGGGATTTCAAACATGTTTTGCAAAGAAATAAAATCACTTGTCGAAGAAAAACCTGGCTCCATCGTCAAAATCTCCAAAGGAAAGAGATTCCAAGAGACAGATAATTGGCTAACTTCTCAGGCCAAACCATGGCAATAATCCCCAAAACCCAGCCATGCCAACAGTTGCTGTTACCCTGGATGCACAGATCTAAAACCCTGACAATAATGCGTATAAAAATTTAGACACTGACCTTCCTGCTTTAGACATGTGCTCCAGCTGCAGAAAATCAGAGGACTATGTCACTTCAGAAAGCCCTTTTTCAAAGCATTTCCCTCAAGATCCCAGCGTATCTGGGAGCTTTGATTCTTCTGGCCCTGTGGGACCCATCCTGGTGTGACCCAGCCTGGCTTGGAGCAAGAGCCCCAGGACCTCATGAGCGGGATGCTGAAAACAGCTGTGGCAAAGAACTGCTGTCCCCAGGAAGATGTGAAACACATTTCCTGATCTGGCTCTGGTGTACAGGGCTCGGGGCAGACACAAAGGGGAAGACAAGAAAGTATGATCTGTTTGAAATGAGCAATTCTTGTGAAAAATCACTTCACTTCCTCTGGTCCGGAGAAAAGCTAGTCCAAAGCCATCCTATCCACAGGTATCAGAGAACAAGAGGTAGAGGAGTGGGAAACACACCAGTGTGTTCCATTAGCTGAAGGCAGTGTTTCAAAATAGAGATTTTTCCACCATCTTTGGTAAAGAGCATGGAAAGAAAGGGGAATCTCTGTAGAGGTTAGTCCTCAGCCAGAAGCCCTCAGCCAAGCCATAAACACCACAGTCCAGGCCTTAGAATTGCTGTGCTAAACTGCATGATAAAATTTGCTTTTGTTCCAAAAGATCCTGTGAGATTCTGTAGGTGGGAGCAAGGAGTGGAAGAATAAGGAAGGGTCACAAAGTTAATTATTTTTATTACCATCTGCAAACTACAGTTTTGGTTTAAAAACTGTGATCTGTTCAGCACCAGTACTGTTGAAATATCATTTTCATTCTTGTTTTTATTATTACTGTTTTTTCCTCTTTCTATCTTATGTGACTCCTGATTGTTCCTCACTTTGCTAGCCTGGCTTGTCATTTTATTATCCTCCTCAAGAGACTTTTATGTAGGCTCTGTAGGAGGAGACGGAGACTTCATGGGGGAACACCCCCCCACACCAAACCCTTTCCCATTACTTCTTTTCTGCATTTCATGCGGTTATTTATTTTGATAATAAACACACACAATATCGGGGGAAGAAAAAGAGAAAAAAAGAACAGAAAAGCTAGGTTTGGTTCAGGAAGCCTTAAAACAAACACCAAGACAGGAGTCCTATTGTTTTAACATGCAAGCAGTCAGGATGCAAACTGAACTGTTCAGGTTTTGCTGGACATCATCATTGCCTTACTTTCCACAAGTCCATGGACCACGTGTAGAAGCAGCTTGGTAAATGACAGAGCCATACGGGGTATAACTGAATAAACCCCGGGGTAGGTGTTCTCCACCATGGGTATTTCTTTTCTTTCTGAAACGGCTGGGTACCTCTAGCAGTATTTTTCCTCAGGGTCCCAGATGGCCACAGTCACCAGCTCCCAAGTGATGTCTGGGGACATTTTACAGCTTAAAAACTGAGACACAAACAGTTTATGTGTCTAATCTGAGGTAAAGCAAGAAACCTGCAGCAAGACGGGGGAGCACCCTCAGATCCCAGCCCCAGACAGATGGCCAAGCCAGCAGCACCACTGTTCTTTCACTCTGAGCTTTCAACAACAGAGAAGCATAAAATGAATTTACTTCTGCATATGAGCAGATGCTGGAGGGGAGATTTGTTTTCCTCTTCTTTTTTCAGTATCTGCCTAGCTCTGCTGGAGGCTGAGTAAATGAGATAAAATGCTGAACCAAAGCTGCAACACCCACTGATGCAAATTTTTCTTGGCCAGTGCTCATGGCCACCTTCATTTTCTGCAGAGAAGGGAGTACCTAGTGCTCAGATACTAGGAAACCATGTGTTTGCTTCATAGCCTGATAATTTCCTACAGCTCAGCCTACGCATAACAAGGGAACAGCCAATCAACTAGTGATTTTATAAACTTTCAACAGACGTAGCCTCTCAGGAGAGGATAAGACACAATCTCATTTCCATCCTGACCTTGGTGAGTGGTGACTTACAGCTGTTCTGAAAAGCAAGTCTTCCTTGCAGAAGATGCAACAAGGCCATCCCTATGGAATTATGTAAGTCTCTCAATTTTAACATTCTCAGCTTTGTATTAAATTGCAGGACAGACCTCATTGACAGACAAATTAGCCCAGTCAACTTTTGAAGGATTCTTGCTGCTAACGATCTCTGGCCCATGAAGGCAACCCTAAGGATGCCAGGCTATACAAATCAATTGCACACGAGGCACCCAGATGTTGATACATCTGGCATCAATAAAGCATTTGTAACATAGAGTCCAAAAGAGATCCATGCATAAAGCTCACTGCTGTTGAGAAATCATGTAAGTCAAGGGCTGTGCTGTTTATGTAAGCTTGGTAGTGAAATCTCCCTAAGCTCTCTCTCCTGTACAAACAGCCCAGCCCATCAGGACTGAAGAGGCTGCAAATGCACACTTGATAAAACACAAATTTCCTTCTAGCAGGGATAATGCTTTGGGATTACAGCCACATGGCCGGTAACAGCCATGTAAAGGAAGATGATGGTAACATCAGAATTGTAAAATAAAGGTAGACCTATCCTGGGCAGGGAGGCAGGAGCAGGTCCAGAGTGCTAACATAAATGTATGTGAGTCTTCAGTACATACAAAAGAAAAAAGGGTGTGAGTTTTCTCAGAAAATGAGACTCAAACATTTTCAGGGCATTGAAGGCAGTACATGAGGGAGAGGACTAGAAGTACATTCTTCTCCAGCTGAACTGCAACACTGCAGTCGTTCAGCTCCAGGGAATGCTTGAGTCCCAGGACCCTGCTCAAAGTGTTGCTGTATAGCTGAGATGCCAAGGAACCCTACTGGGAAATAGACTAGGCTGCAGTATGTTGTAGACCCATGGAGTGGAGTAAGGGAAACTAAGACAGGAAACAAATCCCTTGGGTAGGAAGCATGGAAAGTCAGGGATGTGCCAGTTCAGGCTGGATATTAGGAAAAATTTATTCCCAGAAAGAATGGTGAGGCACTGGAACAGACTATCCAGGAAGGTGGTAGAATCATCATCTCTGGAGGTGTTCAAGTGGATGTGGCACTGAGGGACATGCTCTACAGCAGTCACAGGCATGGGCTGATGGCTGGACTAGATGATCTTAGTGGTCTTTCCAACCTTAATGATTCTACGAGTCTATGATTCAATCCAAAGGGCAAGGTGAATGCGCAGCCTAAAGGCAGAGAATTAAGAGAGATGGGAGCACAGGAAATCAATGTGAAAGGTGATGGCTGCAGTGAAGTTAAGAGAAAAGATCAGGTCTTGAGCACACTGGAGGAGACAGAGATTGGATTCTGGTTTACAGGGAAATTACAGTGCTAGGGGCAAAATAGTCTTAGGCACAAGAGTCTAAGGAAACATTGTGGTCAACAGATGTTTTAGGCAGTGGCAGTGCTGAGATGGATGTCTCCTCTGAGCTGGTGTAGTTGTGTGCTTTCTTGCTCCTATTTGACCTGCTCCCACATGGGACCAGTGAGGTTGTGTTGCACCATAAGGCTGAATCAGGCCCTGCAACATTTACTTGCTCAGTACAGGGATGGGATTTTGAGAATTGATTAGCTAATATTTGCACAGAGCTTTAAGCATGCTGAGGTCTTGGTTTAACTAGGCTTTTCAGTGCTGCTGCACGATGATATGCAGGTAAAAAAGGAAAGGGAAGGAAAGGGAAGGGAAGGGAAAGGGAAGGAAATTAGACTGGCAAACAAGATCTTAGCTTCCTGTGTCACAGAGCTGGACCTGTACTCTTACTAGCTTTGTAGGGAAAGTCTATGATCTTGAAATGCTTCTTCAGTATTTCATTCTTTGGGTCACAACAGCCAAAGCTTTCTGGAGGCCACAGGGCCCAGGGCAATTGCAGCTGATGTATTTAGAAATACTTGTAGAAAGAGCCCTAAGAAAGCGTCAGAAACCCCATCTGCCTGCTAGTACTTGGGTAAGTGGGTCAGGTTTGATGATAAACAGTGATAACTCGGAAAATCATCATAATTAAAGAGGCAATACATGGTCTTCTAGGTGCACTCTCTTGCCTGCAGGGTGATCTGTGATTCTGTCAGGCCTCAGCCTGGCTTTTAAAACTTCATGCCCGGTCTTCCTCTGTAGCTAAGGTAGATATCTGACCCAGGGGCCCTGCTGTCTGCCTCCATGCTGACAAACTCTCCTGGAAGAACCTGAACTTCAAAGTTTAGTGGGAGCCAAATTAATCCCCTAGTGCTTCCAGAAGGGACTGGAGCAGTTAAGAGGAGAGCCGTCAGTGCTGTCATCGGTGGGCACGGAGCGTATCTCACAGGGGACCCCTTAGCAGGGAAAGAGAAAGGGAAATGCAGGCCTTTGTGTCTCCAGGCAGATGAGCTGAGTACCCACTTCACCTGCTTGTCATCAGAGGGAAGAAGGGTAAGGGAGAGAGAAACAAAGCTGGTAATTAGCTTCCTCGGGTATCCCAAGATGATTGCAGTTCAAAGTGTTTGGTCAAGACCTTGCTACATGCTTTCTCGCTGCACTAGGCAGTGTGAGAGAGGACGAATGACTGAGAAAGAAAGCAAACCAGAGAGTTTGTCTCATTGTTAATTAAGTGTCTGGTGCTTAGAGGAGCAATTTCTCCAGCTGCCTCTGTAAGGAAGAGGCACTTGTGAGCATTAGGAGACAATCCTGTAGGTAGCATCTTAATAAAGCCCACACACTGCACCAAGGAAAAAAAATGGAAAGAGATAGAAAAGGCAAGAAAGGAAAACTGAAAAGAAGAAATTAAGCATAGTATCTCACTTGTAAGGCTAGACTCTGGCCAAGAAACACCAGTGCAACGAGTTGGGCAGGGGCTCAATTTCTACCAGAGATAGCTGACAGGACAGGTGTCTGGCTGGATGATGAAGCCTGTTTCTAGAAATCAGAGAAAAGCTGTTCCACCTTCCACCTGTGTAACTGTTCTCCTGGCTTTGCTTTGAGGACAGCTATTCACATAGCAGTGTGAGGGGTTAACTCTCTGTTGCTCTATGGTGGCAACACTCACTGCTGTCTGGAGAGTGTGGCAGGAGGGGACCTCCCAACAGCCCTGCTCTTGCTAGGAACCAGTGTCATCCCTGAAGCAAAGCCATGTGCCATCACAGGCTGAGTTTTCATTGCTCAGTGCTGAATAGCATCAGTTCTTTGTGACTGTGTTGGTGAGAGCCTGAGGAATGATCAGTGCCCTGCCCAGGGAATGTCCTAGCCAGTACAGCTCCTGTACTGGCATTGGAAACATCCTGTACAGCTCCACTGGCATTGGAAACATTCACTTAGGTCATTGGAAGCAGGCCTTCAATGGCATTGACCTGTTGGACTCCCATGCAGGTGCTGAGCACCAGTGAAAATCGGTAGAAATTAAGGACCTCATTACCTTTACGAGTTAGTGCCATCGCCACTTGTTGCCACCCATAGTGGAAAGGGATGTGGTTCCCTGAACCTCTCCAGTCTGAGTGATTATGTGCTACAGTAGGTCGGGGCAGGATTAACAGAACCAGTGTACATCTGGAGATACTGTTATGCTGATCCTCCCAGAACTGACCCAAGCAGGGAACTGGAGCACTGAACCAGTTTTGAATTTTCTCCCACACAATCCGCCAGGGAGCAGGAGCTGTTGTCAAGTAAACAGAGAGAGGATGTCTGTAAATTAAGGGAACACTGAGAAATGTTTTAATACAGAATAACAGAAATTGCCTTCTCCTTCATAAACCATCCTAAGATGTGTAACTCACAATGTGTGATAGAGACAGGTACAAATGCCTCTGTGCACTCTAGTTTATAAGTGGCTTTGTAACAGGTGTTATCATTTTGTCTGCTCAGTATTTTAACATCATTCATTTGTGCCATTGCAACGTGGCACAACAACACATCTTAGAATAATTTACTGGGAGAAGCAATTGTTATGAATCACATCATATTGTCATTATGAATAAAGTACATCTACACACTGTGCCTTCAAGGGGAGTGTGGAAGGGACGTGCTCTCCATTCAGCTACTTCTGGACTCGCATCTGCTTTTCTTCTTTCATTTCTGTTGTTCTCAGTCTGCCCCTGTACAAATAACCGCATCCCAAGGCTGGAAGGGTTTTTTTGCCTCCCTTTTATTCTTCCACTTCTTTGTTTACCAGTTGTGAAGGCTGCTTGGCCGTGACTTGTAGGCTTGCTGGAACGGAGAGTACAGATAGCTAGTGCTCATAGATGGATGTTTTTGTGATAGCCTTTAACAGAATCACAGAAATGTTTAAGGCAGATGGGACCTCTGGAGGGTGCCCCAGTCCCACCCCAAGTCTCAAGATGACCTCGAGTCTGCCACATCCTCAGCTCACAAGCCCTGGCCATCCCCTTCGCATTCAGCCTGGTTTCTCAGCACTTGGACTTTAGTCAGAAAACAAACATTTTGTCCCAGTTCCATTTCTGAAACACACATCCCCCATACTTTGACTTCACTCTGTCACAACTGGAGAAAAATAAAACAAACCAAAAAACCCAACAATGAACAGAAAGCAAAAGACAATTTTCAAAACCTCAGAAGCTGACACAAAGAGAAATTGCTATTTTCTCCTCCACTTTCACTTTCTAAAGTCATTGTTCTGAGAGACCCTCTTGATATTTTTTATTTCTCTCCCCCCTTCCTATTTCATTTTCAGCCCAGCCTCTCTCTCTGACAATTCTGCCTGGCTGATATCCAACAGGCCTGTCCAGTCTCTCCTTGTACAAGCATATAACACAAAAGAATACAAAGAAGACTGGAAATGCAATTACAGAGCTGTCTCTTCCACCCAGACGCAGTTTTTTAGACAGCAACCACCCTTTCAGCACAGTTGGAAGGAAAAAAAAATGCAACTATAGCCCTTCTGAGCAATGTCATTACTTATTCTGGATGAACTGTCCTGTAGGAAACTTTAATTAGACCGCATGTATGATAAACCAACAGAAGAGGCTAAAGGAAAAAAATTAAACAAATGAGAAGGGTAATGGTGCAATTACTTATAATCCTTAAAGCTGGAACTGCTGGAGGTGAGCCCAGCTTATTCAGAGTTCAGAAGAAATTGGGACATACGCACTGACAGTGAATACAGTGCATATGCACATACATGCACACGTAAAAATTGCCACTGAATCTGCTTTCACATGGATATTTGGGCATTTCAACTAGAAGAAATTATTGGAAAATAAATCTTCACAAACCAAAACTCATTTTGAAAGCAAAATTCTAGCGTATTCAGGTAGCACAAGGAAAGCTTTACATTTATGTGGAAGCAAATCTTCCTTTTCAGAACTCTTGTAAGATATACTCATGTCTTTGTGCATGTCTGTATGCATACTGATACATATAAAGGCCCATGCATTGCTGTACAATTGAGTATTTTACATTAAAAAGTCAGTTAAATTGCTTAATTGCAGAAAAGAAGGTAAAAAAATTTGTCATAAGATCAGCACTGTCTGAAAGTTCACTATCAGCAATTAAGATAAACAGGCAACCCACCAACCGCTGAGCTGCAATCTATAACCCGTGTTGCAACATTCTGCTGATGTCTTGTGCATCCTTCTCCAATACTCATAACATAAAAAATATCATTTCAGACATCAGGTGAATATCATTCAGGTGCTTGCATTTTAAATAGTAACATTTACAAGCAGAAATATAGGAAACAGAGAAAAAGAAGCAGCAAAATGGGAAGGAGGGGACTATGAGATGGGCTGGGACACATGGGACTTATTTATTTAGAGAGAGGTCTACAGCACATGGTTTCTATTTTGTACAGCATTTCCTGTGTTCCTTTGGAGAAAGATAGGTCTATTCATTTTTCTCTTGTACTACAAATACAGGCAAGTGGAGGGCCAAAATGGATTCTCAGATATTCCCCTGCCTTCAGTGGGAGCAGGAACTGGTGAGCGCTGCAAATGGAAGCATTTGGATGATGGCAGCTCTTACAAGGATCATGCACGTACTTCTGCCCTGCCATAGGCCAAAAAATCTAACAGAAGGAGAGCTCAACATCATGGTGCACTGCAATCTTTGGCGATGTGTTGTGATGAGATTGTCCGCAAAGGCAATTACAAGTACAAAATCATAGAATCATAGAATTGTTGAATTGGACAGGACCTTTAAAGGCCATCAGGCCCAACCCCCCTGCAATGCACAGGGACACCCACAGCTCCATCAGGTGCTCAGAGCCCGTCCAGCCTGACCTTGGCTGTCTCCAAGGATGAGACATCCACCACCTCTCTGGGCAGCCTGTGCCAGTGCCTCACAGAGATCCTCACAGATTAGCTCCTTTTCAAAGACGAAGAGGAGAGTTTTTTCCACTCTTATGGATGGTTACAGACATTTTTTCAATGCTTTTTCAACATGAATTCTTTGTTACAGTGGTAACATGACTGGCTCTATCCTTGTCAGCAACATGTACTGCAGGTGCTAGGACACCACAGTCACAGCTCCAACTCAGACAATTGCTGTATACTATCAGCCATCTTTCTGGTTGGCTATCTTCTGATATGGAAAAAGGCAGGAGTATTGTCACTGGATTTTAAGCCACTGGTTGGAAACAGTGTATTTTTCAGTTCCCCATTGCCACCACTACTGAGCAAATACAAACTAATGCCGAAGATTTTTGTTAAGGCACTTGGATTTATAGAGAAAGAAGAGCCAGTTATTCCTAGAAACAAGAGACAAACTCCATGGTTGAGGTGACACTTTTGTGTTAGCTATAAATCACCTCTATTTTTGATTGCAGGGAATGGCAGGTAAAAAAATCAGCTATTGTTTCTTTCCTATGTGGCTCCTGAACATTAAATTGTCCATGGGTGGTGTCAAAATCATGTTATGGGTTTCAAACTTCATGTGCTTCCAAAGAAATGAGGTGTCTGCACCTTGGATACTGACTTTTGACCATCTGCCATATGTAGTGTGCTAATACAAAGATGACAACCCCTTAATACTGCATACTCAGCCTTTCCTGTGAGTATCTTGGAAATGTATCCTTTTGGGATCTCATTTATCTTATATAGCTGGGTTTATTCTCTTTCTGTACACTGGAGATGAAGTCCTCACCATTTCCTGATACTTCAGAAGAGCTTTGGGCACCTACAGGATTTCTCTGAAGACATCAGGGCATTTATTAAACCATGTTGAGTGACCTGGTGTGCGGGAATAGCTAAATCACAGCCTGAATCAATGATTGAGCACCTGGTGAAGGGACATAGCCAGCCCTGCCAGCACAGGTGAAAACAATTCACCCACGTGACTCAAAGGGGTGGAACCAGGCTCCATAAGCCTCATTTAAGGGCTGGCTATGACAGGGGAAGGTTCTCTATCTGGAGATCCTGTCTGCTGGAGTGTGTGGTGAGCCGTGGTCCTCAGGGCGGGTAAGCAGGTCTTTCTTTCTCTGACTGGATTGCAATCATCACCCCTTTTTGGGTAATTTAGAATTGGTTATTGCTATTGCCTTTCCTTTCACATGGTTTAGTGTGCATGGTGGTGATGGGCTAGTGGCTGGACTTGATTATCTTAGTGGTCTTTTCCAGCTGTAATGATTCTATGATCTCAGCAGCCTGATGCACCTCTATGTGCTGCACAGGCCAATGCTGTCTTTGATTAACCAGAGGATGGCTATGGAGTCAGAGGCCTCTGGGGAAGGAGGGCTTTGGGTTGCTTCAAACATCTTACACTCCTTGCTCAGCACAGCATCTAAGCCTGTGCTTAAGGATAAACACGTGCTCCAAGCTTAACTGCCTTACCCAAGGTTTAATCCTATCAGTTTAAGCATATGCTTATGTACTCTGCTGAATTCAGTCTTTGAACTCACAGACCCATTCCTATGGTGGAAAGGCAAAAATCACCAGTGCTTTAGTAGGAGAAAGATAGAGCTTCTGGCCTTCATGCAAATACTCTTCTTCAAATAGAAAAAGGGGATTCAAAGAGAAGTTCAGAAAGGATCTGCTCTGTCAGCAGCATTGGCTCAAGCTACCATATTTTTCAAAGCTCCACATGAATGTGGTGTATTAACATACAGTTAACATACTGACGAGCTTGTTGGATGTATATGCAATGTCCCTCTCTACTACACACTGATTTATGTCTAATAAACATAATGTGCACTGATGAAAGGTGGCAGAACCTGAAAGGAGCCTGGCTTATCAACCACAAACGTCTGGAGGAATCAGAAGCTGAAATCAAAGAATTAAGTATTTACATTTTTAAATGGGCCTGCCACATGCATGAAATTGCAGGCTGCATCTATCCCATTGCTGTTGTGAGATGTGATGAGCTACGGGGCATTCTCAGATAGCTTGGAAAAAGTGAGAAGGAAAGTGGGAAGGTTGGTGTAATGGATTGCTGTGTGCACTCAGGGGGTGGCAATAGCTGAAGCTCAGTGCATTTTGCTCCCTTTGCAAAAGTGCAGTATTAATAAATGAGTGGTCCATCTTGCAGAGAGAATCTCCACAAATCCTAGCTATCCTCACCTTTCCTTAAAGCACTGCTGTGTCAATACAAGCAGTCTGTGTGCCAGCATCCCTCAACATGCAGTGGTCACAGGCGCACCAGAGCAGTACTGCAGTGCAGTGATACAGTGCTCCCTGTTAATCCACCTTGCAAGCACCTGAAAAGACTTAACTATGTGTACCACATGGGCACCCTGCTGAGATAGTGGGAATAGACACAGACCTGTAATTACCAAGTAAAGACAATGAAATCACACGTACTCCCACCACCTGCGGTTCTAAATGAGGAAAAGTGTTAGTTACACTGTTGTATTTCTATGGAGTCTCAGGAGAAAAAACAGAGGGCGTAATGAGCTACTAGACTTGTGATAAGCTTATAAGAGGCAGAATTAAAGTGCATTCACAATTTACCCCAATCCACTGCTCTGCAAGGAGGGGCTCAGAGGGAAGCACAATTAAACTTTTGCACCTTCTCTTTAATCTGGGGAAGTGAAGAGCATGCCTGAAAGAACATTTGTGTTGTTTTCACAGACCCCAGCCCTTTGCTACCCTCAAATGGAAAGGTACCTTGTGATGAGAGCAGAGAGATGTGCTGCTGGGACTGGGAACTTGTGCTGTGGTGTTGGAGGAGACCTGAGTCTGGGTGGCTTGGGCTGAATTCTGGTTGCTGTTTCATTAAAGTGTAAAGGCAGAGCTCGCAGGATGGATAGGACAGCTGCTATTTGAAGGAGATCTATAGCAAATGGAACTTTATTCTTACATGGACTTAAGATTTCTTAAGAATATGAATATGAAAATAGAATGATAAAAAAATGTGTTACTGGAAGTAAGTTCTTCCATGAAGAGTTTTCCTAAGCAGAAAACTGTTTTTTCCCCATGTTTTTAATACTCTATTTTCACTACTTTTACAGGAGTATTCATTCTGAACCCTTTTTGATTAGTGTATCTGTTTGATTGCAATTACTTTGGTGTTATATGGTTGGGAGGTAAAAGTGTTTGGTCAGCTCTTTCAGAGGAAGGATCGGTCTTAAGTCTGGAGAGGGGGTGGCTCAGGGGAGACCTCATAGCTCTCTACAGCTCTCTGAAAGGAAGCTGTGGTGAGGTGGGGACTGGCCTCTGCTACCAGGTAACAGCAATAGGATGAGAGGTGATGGCCTCAAGTTGTGCCAGGGAAGGTTCAGGTTGGGTACTAGGAAACCATCTCAGAAAGGATGGTGAGGTGCTGGCACAGGCTGCACAGAGAGTGGTGGATTCACTGTCCCTGGAGGTGTTCAAGGACTGTGGAGATGTGGCACTGAGGGACATGGTCAGTGGGTGTGTTGGTGATGGGTTGATGGTTGGACTAAATGATCTTAGATGTCTTTTCCAACCTTAATGATTCTATGAAATACGAATGTTTTATGGGGCAAAATTGCAGTTCATATTATCTTATTTCATCAAGTAGGACTTTTTCTCTGAAGCATCTTCCTGGGACAATGGACAATTATTTTAATTCTTTCTTCAGATGGAGCAAGTTGAAGAAGCCTCTTTAGAAGTGTTTTCTTAGACTTCTAAACCAGAACTTCTATGGATTCAATATTGGACCTCTGACACTAAAAATTGTGCTTTCACCTTATTCTAAGGTGAGATAGTTAATCTGTTCTGGACAGACAGGCCTATTGGAAAACATTCACTTAAAAGAAGAAAAAAGATACCCTAAAAGACATTTTCTTTATTCACAGAAAACAGAATGTCATGGAGAAAATGATGAGGGAGTGTGTGTGTAATCATGTATTTATTTATCTGAATCCCACACTGCAAATTTTGTAGGTACAGAAGATGATGAGAAAGATAAGGCACTGAAGTGATTGTTTAAACTGAAATTGAGTCTCACCCACTGCAGAGTTTGAATTAAACAAAAATAACCCAAAGCAGCAATGTAATAACCTTAAGTGAGCCACTTTTTCTAAGCAGCTTATACATAATGGAATTCTCTCAGCTTTTTACGATTGTTCCACATACGTTCAGATAATCATCGGACCGACTGGCTTTCCTCGCGGACAGCTGAAAATAACTACTGATCTCAAAATGCAAGGATGTTGTCTTTCTTTTCACCATACATTCAACTTCTATATGTTCTTCATCAAAGGATCTAAGTGCTCTCACTAGATTGAAGCATCCTGGTTTTATAGATATATAAATATTTTTTATAGCCACTATACGAATTTCTATGCTACAATAGACTAATGGTTCACCCAAGCAAGTGCTCTGGCTATAATAGTGATCAGTGCTGGATGTTTCAGTGTGAAGAAGGGCTCAGGTGTCTCTCTGAACAAGGTAACCTATAAATCGTTTAGCATTACCACTGCTGACTCATTATTTTCTTCTGGTGAGTGCCACTGTAGAGACAGCATGCCAATAAAATAATTATTCTTAATTGTTAGCTACCACTTTCAGTTTGAAAGACGTATGATAAAAACAAATAGCAGCCCAGATGAGGAAAAAAGTAAGATAAGGAAAAAGGTGTTAATAGGGAAACAGTTATAAGGCAGAAGTGTAAATCCTGTCACACATGGGTCTGAAACAGGGCTCCAGGCAAATATGGTCAGTGTAGATACCAAGGCCTTTAGATTTGAATTTAGTAACTGGAACCTTTGCTGTTACCCTGTTAGCTTATGTATGCAATTATAGCAGTACTGTCTTGATTTGCTCAGCCCTGACAAACCAGCTGGAACCACTCCATCTTTTTAGAAGGTCTTTATCTGAAAGGCAAAGGGAACACTTGGGTGTGGATGGCAATGCATGGGTTGTTGCTGAGAGGAGCCTTAGACCATTTGGTTTTGCGGAGTTTGAGAATCATGCTTGTCTGTGCTTCCTGTGTTAGTGCTTCTTAAGCCCTGCCAAGTTCTGCTCCTTCAGGTGAGCTTGCCCCATCCCCAGCTTTGACTCCCACACATCCCTCAACACAAATATAGCGAGATGCAACATGGTGCCTGATGGCAGAGGACCAATGTGACACTGCTGATGCCATCCCTTTATACCAAAGGGAAAAGTGTGGAGACTTAAAAGATCTCCGTTCCTGTCTCTGATGAAAGTCAATCCTGAGTGCATGGTGGGTATTTAATGACTTTGATATGTGTGGGGTGTAGGTCATGGTTTTGCTGTTGGGAGCTTCGGTGCGGGAGGAACATTACTCCAGCCATAGTTGATTAGCTCTGTACCTGCTCAAAGTAATTTCATATTGCTTTCAGTGGAAAACCCCCAAAATGCTGCACAGTGGTTGGACAATTTCTTTCTTTGTTTTATTTGTTTGGAGTTTTTTTCTGAGGAAAAGGGGAGAGTGTGTCTGTGTTTTCACACAGAGCTGTCTCTCTTATAAGGAGATGAAAATGAGAGAGAAGGCACCTGACAAGTATGCACTGAAAATAACTTTAAACCAACAAAGCACATCTGCAGTGTACCTAGATTCAGTGGAGATCAATAGAAGATGATGTTACTGTGATGTCTGTGTATGCTTTTGCCCCTTTTTACTTGTCCGAGACAGGAACAACACATTCCTGTTAAACTCATCTGAGGAGACAGAGGAATTCAGCAGACCTCACTGGGTGTCTCAATAAAATGCTGAGTAAGTTAGGAAGATGGATGGAAAAAGAAGAAATGTTAGAGGACGGCCAGGTTACGTCCTTGGGAGAAATAAGGTAGTCCTACTGATTCTGGTTCAGAAAAACAGCATGGCCGGCTGCAGTGCTCTGCCAAACCATGATGGGCCACAGACCATCTTCATATCTCCTGATGTCTGTGAAATTCTGGCAGAGATCCACCAGAGCAACACAGCATGTATGCAGCTGGGGGTGCAGGATACATCCCAGGCTGCACTGACTTGCAGCACTCATAAGGGTTAATGAGGGAGGGATTAGGGTTCAGGGTTCAGCACTGCAGCTGGGGCTGAGCTGGTTGTACATGCATCTCAGCATGCTGCCTGGTTCAGTAACTGCCAGTCAATCTCTTGCTTCGCTCTAAATACAGTAGATATGGTATAAGTCCAATCTCTTAGAAAAATGGGATGAGAGGGAAAAGGAAGAGATTAACTCAGAGCTATCTGTGCATTTGCCATGGCTCACGCATGCTCGCTTAGTTAAATAGATTTTCCTGGTGTGGAAATGCAGTGGGTGATTTATTTCCTTTTCATAATAAAAGATTTGGGATGGAAGTAGGACTATTTTCTTCTCTACAAGCTATTACACCCTAATGGTGGAAGCAAAGGTCTCCACGCGTTTTCCTGGGGACAGCTTTGACTTGCTTTAATGTCCACTCTGCAGGGTGCTGCTGTCAGTACCAGTGCTTGTGCAACCCCTTCAGAATTGGGGTCCCTCTGTAGCACTGGTGTTCTTTAGCCTCAGAGTTCTCAGAAAATGGAGGCTAGGTGGATTAGGCTTGAGGATGAGGAGGGATGAGCACCATCCCAGCCTGCCAGCTTCTGGAGTGTTTCAGGTTGTCCTCAGTTGGGTGCCCTCCCTCAGACTTCCTCTTCTGTTAGTAATCTGAGCAGCAAGATTAGAGGATGACTGGGACCAGAGAGCTCTGTTAGCTCTGGGTATGGTGTCTTCTTGGAGCACACAGGTAGCAAAGTTTGATAAGGGAGGTCTGAGATGCTGTCTGATCAAGCTGTGGTTTCCAGGTTAGGCAATTAGACTCCTATCTATAGAAAATGCTTTGTTGGGAAGGAGATGTTCTGCTCCATGTTATTTAGTGAACACAGAGTGTGGTTACACTTTCAGTTGGCTGTTACTGCAGTACATTCTTCAGTAATTCCTTATAATATCTGAGATATGAAACTTTTCCAATAATGATTCTGATAATTATAGCATCTCATTCAGTATTAACAGTCCAGTGATTGTATCCTAATTCAGGATCAATGGGAAGTTAAAAGAATATATTTATTAAACTCGATAGGGATAAGTTACTAGTTAATGATGTAAAAATTATGTCACCAATAACTGTGTAATTACATTCTTATTAATGCATTCAAACATCTTGCCATTTAATTGGCATTTAACAAGCTCATTATAGCAAGATAATTAGATAGCCATTAATTGGTAAAACACTGATTGACATGTAGTATGTTAATAGATGTCTAGTGTAGTGTAGTTGTCTTGCTATATGGCA
Source organism: Numida meleagris (assembly GCF_002078875.1). Taxonomy (NCBI): domain Eukaryota; kingdom Metazoa; phylum Chordata; class Aves; order Galliformes; family Numididae; genus Numida; species Numida meleagris. Next base: position 10,221,471 of record NC_034419.1, on the reverse strand, counting down.
ATTTAATGCTTTCATGCTCCTATCAATTAGATTATTTAAAATATACAAATGTAATGTATTAAAAAGAGATCGTATATTTATTGGCAAGTCGTCATGACTGGATCGGAGTCAATGTATTATTTGCATATGTGTTTATCTCACATTTCAATACATCCTCTGCTGGAATTGGTAGGAACTACAATAAGTTATCAAATTCCTGGGGCCTCCTTGAGTTGCTGCACAATAATAAATAGGGGTGGCCAAGGTGTGGTTCATGGCTGAAGTGTGGTTTGTGTCCAACATATGGCCCTTGAACCACTTGAGTGTAGTTCCCTGACAAGAGTCTCTGCTTGATAATTCTGAACATTAGTAGAAATAAACTTGTACACACAATGAGGATGGCATCATCCACATGCCCAGGGTGCCCAACTTACAGCCAGGCGCTGGTATCCCTGGGGGATGTTGTCACCTCATACCTGTGAGCCACTTCCAGAGCATGGCTCTGTCTGTGGTGTTGGCCGCACAAAGATTTGGGATGCAGCTTGTGGGATAAAGGAAGAGGATGATTCTCTTCTAAAGAACTAAAGTGACTGAAAACTTTGGGGTGTGTGCAAAGGTCAAATCCAGGCTCTCATTCTGAAGTCTTGACTGCATTTTGCTAGGAGGGAGGCTTGAGGAATGATCTGGGGCAGTAATCCTGTCAATGGCTGCTAAGCAATGGACAAACACTGACTAACCCATTATCTTAATTATCCTTCTATAGTTAGTGCTGTGACAGTCCAGTTTTTTGGTGATACTCAGAGGATGATTTGGAATTAGATGCAGTCCACTTTGGTAGAGCTTGTTCACATATGCATAATATGTACCTTTTTTTTCCCTAAGATGGTTGTCAGATGCACTGAAAAGGACAGATAGCTTAAGGATGTAATATGGTTATCATGTGCACTATAGTAGCAGCTAAAGGTCCAGAGAAAAAAATGAGTTTTTCTTCGAGTTAGGAACTGTATAAACAGAGAGAGAGAGAGGTTCTTTAGAAGACCTTGCTATCAAAATGAACTGGACAGCCAAAGGCTAGTGGTGGAAAGTCAATGTCAGGAGAAAGGGCAAAAAGTAATACTGCAATCTATGCTAGTACAGAGACAAAAAGAACTTGAAATGGTGCTCCTCTGCAGCTCCAAGGCATGAAGGTATTCAGGTCTGCTGTGAGGAACTTCCTGGGACTGACTCCTCTGTTCCTGGGGTAACAGCTGAGTTCCTTGTGCAGAACAGGAGATCTCGATTAAGCATAGAGTTGTACCAGAAATAATGAATTAACTTAGAGTACATTTCCTCAGCTACCATGGGATTGGTCCCAGAGGTGTATTAAGTGGAAATGATAATGTGAGCCTGATTGCAATGATGACGTGAATATTGTTAATGGTGTTATCCCCAAATTAGCTCAGAGGAGGAAGTTTCAGTTCAAATTTTGTGGATATGTGACTACTACAACCTTTAGAAGAATCTTTTAATTCTTTTTCCATTATTCTTAATTTCAAAGACTAGGAAAATAACAGGAATGACTGGTTCACTAAAAATAGCCGTTACGTGACCATGGAAATATGAGCTTTCCTTGAGAAGACAGTCAGCACTGCAGGGTAGGCAATGCTGTGCTATATTTTGCTTAGCTGTGGCATCATTCGTGTGAATGTAGGTAGTTCAAAAAGGCTCAGGAATCTTGAAGAGTTTTTATTAGGGGAAAGTTTTAGCAGAGCATTGGAGAGAATATTTTGTTTCTTCCAGCCATTACAGTAAGAAAAGAGATTTAAAGCATCAAGAACCAAGGAGGACAGATTGCTCTGAAAAACATGGGCATGGCCAAGCTGTAACTCAGCTGAGACAAGTGGCATGAAGCAGTGGGGGGTAGAAGAGCACTTGCAGCACACGAGGATGGGATCGGATGGGATGTTTCTGGGTAGTTGAAGATTTATGTTTATAGGGAGACCTTTGGGCTTATGAGTGGGATGGATGGTGACTGTGGGTCAGACCAGAGATGTATGCATAGATTCTGAATGGTAGTGCAGGGGCAGTGGGCTGAGCTGGGGATGAATGTCCTGTGGGACCATCTCCAGCAGCTGTAAATCTGTGTCATCATCAGTGTCATATCAGAGAAGGAGCATTCATCAAAAGGTAAACATGGTCTGTAGCAAAAAATGACATCTCTGTAAGTACAGGTCAAGTAGGCTCACCAGACAGACTTCCTATGGCCCAGGTAACTTGGGGGAGTGCCTGTGAATGCAGTGGGAACACACAGTGATGAGCTGAACAGATTGCTTACCTCCAGGCACAGTAATTCCTGTGTTTTCTCCCTCACTCCTTTTTATTTTGCATTAGCAACCAAGAGCAGGTAGGCAGCTCTTGAATTCATTTGTTTACAAGCCCCGATACCCATCTGGGATCAGGACAGAAATCAGATTAAGCTTGTTTGTGTGTTAAATGTTTGGGAAAAAATTACTTGTTCTAATAAGGGGCAAGGACTGCAATGGGTTCCCCAAAGCAGACAGCCTTCATGCACATCTACAGTGGGACCTGAATGTGTTCTGATCCCAGCAGACCCTTCCCCTCACCACACTGCCTTCCCACCCTTCTGACTTACCCTTTACCTCCCACCAGAAGAAAAAGATGAGATAAAAAGGGGAAAAAAAAGTACTTCTAGCAAAATGCCAGGGTTTTAAATTAAATTTAAAACAGTTTAATTGCCTAATTGCTCAGCTATTTTGTGCAGTTTATTAACAGAAGCAATTCTTCGGCAGTCATGCCAACATAGCAGAAAATTGGCATTTGAGCCAGCGGGAATTAAAGAGGCAGAGTGCGGAACTAAAACAAAAAGAATGCCTCGAACCTAGTGGAACAGACATTTGAGGCTTTCATCTCATTTTTATCTCACTCCCTAATCTGCTGTAGAAAGATCAAGGCTTGGTTTTGCTTTTTAATGTGGGAATGACAGTTGCTCATCACCAGTGTCTTTGCATTTCGAAAAGTACTGGGTTTCCTGAGAAAAGAAAGTCTAAGGAAGCAGCATGTATACAAAGAAAAAATGAAATCCAATTTTTGCCAATAATACTGGCATCTTTTAAAAGAGTTAATTTGATGGAATTTTTCATAATAAACCTCGCTGTTAAATGTGTCTGTGTATTCAAACAAAACTAGCAAATCATGCGTATAAATGAATGCATGCACTGACTGAATAGAGGAGATTAATATTCAGTTATAATATACCACAACTCATCATATGTTCTTTCTTTACCATACAGAGAGTGAAAAAAGGAGAGGAGAGGAAAGGAGATGGCACTCATAATGCAAAATAAATAATCCAATATTTATTGCCTGTAAAAAAGGAAATTCTCATCAACTACGAATGATGCCATTACTCGAATCCTTAGAGCTGCATCCAGGTATGATCTGTGAAGCTGTCGGTGTGTCCTTGCTGCTGTTTCCTCTCTTCTTGGGTAGGCTGCCACTTGGGAAGGTCTTTCCAGGTGTTATATGGCAGAGATAGTAAGAAGGGAACTCTAGACAAACTACTGGGGCTTTAGTGTCAGTTCACCTACTTTGTGTTTGAAAGATCGAATCACAGAATTGTTTGAGTTGGAAGGAGCCACAAAAGGTCATCTAGTCCAACTCTCACTTGCATTATGGAGGATTTCTATGCTCTGAATCCGCTGTGTCATCTTTTACCCTGTCTCAAACTGAGAATCCCTTGCACAGTAATATCTAGGGCAGTTTTGGTACTGGTGAGGATTGGGTCATGAACCAGGTATGCGAAGCAGTCCTGTTAACCACAGTGTGGTTGAATGGTGTCTGCAATGGCAGGAGCCATGGGCACAGGCTAAAGTTCCAGCTGGTATCTGGCATGTTGAAGCCACTTAAGAGGTGATCCACTGTGGCTGAAAATGAGCCAGAACTGAGCCCTTGATTTCTGAATGTGAAATGCATTTTCAAGATGCCCTTTACATTTCCAGGAAGGCCTACCTGAAATAGCAGCTCCATCCTTCCGGCTGTGCGAGTGCGTCACAATCAGGATGAATGCAATCTGTAAAAATCTCTTGTGCAATTTGGCAGCTTTCCTGGAGAAATCCTGCATCCTTCTCATTGATGTCCATCTCTGAGGTTGCCTCACAGGGCGCCAAGGCTCCTCAGAATCAGAATGATAATGACTTTATCCAGGATCCTCAGGTCCTTGTTTCTACCTTGATTTCAGCACTCAGCTCACTTATTTTATCTGTATATAAGAAGGAAAGGATGCAGCTGCAAACACACCGTGCACGAAGCCTGTTTCAGGAGAGCTAGGCATTATTCTTTAATGGAGTCAGAGATATCTAACTTCTTGCTGCTCAAATTTTTGCAAACAGCCCCATGTCAGCTTTAGTTCAGCCAAAATAACTTTGATGTATTTTGACATATGACATTTTTATGTATTTTTCTATGTGGAAAACTGACATTTTTCATGAGAAGCATATATTTCCTGTGAATAGAATGATTTATGTGCTAACTATTTGTTGCAGAATGACGGTTTCAATGGAAGAGGTTCACACTGGTTCTATTCTTCCATCATGTTGAGAATGGGGAAATTTTCCCCCTCTTCTGGGTAGCATTCATTATTCCATCTCATGCGTGGTCTGCTTGTTTCAGCCCTTGGCTGTATATGTACAGGTAAGAAATGTAAGTAATGATCAAATTTCCCAAATCTCATGCCAGAAATTTGGGAACCATCAAGAGCAGTGGCCCTGGTGACATTCAAAGCAAGTTGCTGAGGTTTCAAGCTAGAGATGGAGGGGAAGCTCCTGATTTTATCAGCCACCAGCTGCAGATATGAAGGGCTGAGAGGAAGAGCTAATCTCCTCAAGCAATGGACAATTCTAATATTTTCTGCCTTTTTTGCCTCTCCTAGAAAAATGGCAAAGTGAGCTTTCAGCTTCCTATCTGTTTGAAGCTTCTGATATTAGGTGATGACTACACATTTATTTTCTCTCAACTCCCTGATAATCTTGATGTACTGAGAGGGTTTCTCAGGTTTTGCTTTTGTAGCTACAAAAACGTACATTTTCCCATAGGAATGCATGTGCTTGAGCCAGGAAGCATCTGATGAGGGCAGAGAGATAAAAGAGCAGCCAGGACATGGAATAAGGCAGCACACAATTTCTTATGAGCTGCAGGTCACTGTGTAGCAGCACTGGCCATGCTAGGAAGCATGAAGAGGCATCTTAAGACCTGAAAGCATATCTGTGGCATGCAGTTTAAGCAGCAGCCCATGGCTCTTTGGAGTACTCAGACCTTGTAGTGTGGGAGATGGACCACAGATGCTCAGTGTGCTCAGGAATTGCTGCTCTTGCCTTGGTAACACATGAAAGAGAACCTTGATGCATCTGAGAAGAAAGAGTACTGTGAGCTGAGACCTCCTCTTAACTCTTATGGTGTGATGCTGCTGTTGAGCATGGCATTCATACCCACCTGTTGACCTGCACTTCTGCAGCTTATGCCCATGGGAGAGCAAGTCTCAAACATAGCAACAGCCTGGTTGGCACTCTGGGATGCTCCTACCTGTTTAATCCAGATCTCATGTAGCCTACGGGAAGCTCCAGAGGGGTCTGATTCACATTGAATTCCTGTCAATCTTTTTTGAAGACCACGTTTTCCAGCCCTGGAGTTAGTGGCTGCTGGAGGAATCACAGTCTCTCCATAGTCCAAAAGATTTCCAGCTTAACCAATGCCATTTGCTTGCTGTGCTACGGTCACTTTGCCATGCACATGCCCTAATTTTCTGTCCTCTGGGTCTGACACCATTAATCTGCCTACAAATGGCCCAGAGCACAAAGACCGCCTCTGTTCTGTGCTCCTTCTGCTGTCTCTCCTGTTGGAAGCAAATGCATGTGTGAAAGAAGTCAAGCTCCTCTGTGCCTCATTCCCAAGAGAAATGACCTGGAAAAAGGACCGTTCCTCAGACCTTTTTATGCGTTGTGCCAAAGCTCAGGATATGGACTACTAATGTAAAGTTCAATGGCAAAATATGATTTTTTCAACTCAGTAGCAATTGTAAAGAAACTATAAAACAGGTCTAGGTGATTCATCCCAATCTTCGTCCTTCTCACAGAAGCATTGGTGAATGGAATAGGAAGGAACGCATTCCTGGGATGGTCCTCATCATCCACAAAGAAGGAACATGTGGTAGATGTTGGGTTTTGATGCTCATGCAAGTAGAGATACAAATAAGTGAGATGTAATATCTATTGCAAATCTCTCTGAACTTCTTTTGAGGATAAAATAGTAGAACAAATGGAGAGGCAAAGAAGAAAGTGGTGGTATTTAGATGCAGATCGGAACTGCAAAAAATGTTTGGCCTGAGGCAAATCCAGAACTAAACTCTTGTTTAAGGTTTGGTAACAAATTCCCACCAGCAGGTCTGCTTAGGTATCCACTAGCCTCGAAAGCATATCATCTGGTTCAGAAAATCCAAGTCTTTTAATATGTAACTTCCAAGTAAAAGATTAATGCTTTTGAGGAAAAAATGGATCCAAGTTTACAAATCTCCACCACCCACTGCCATGTTAATATAGCTTATAGATCAGAGGCAGCTTGTGCTCAGACTGCATCTTTTTTCCAATGTATCCTTTGGATGCAGAACTGGAAAACTAACTCAGTGCCTGTAAACTTTTCTGATCACTGAATTTAACTGGAAAAATCAGACATAAATGCACAGTGGAACCCTATCATCCAAAACCACTGAAACTTTAAGTCCTCCTTGTATCCTGTGAGAGAATGTCAGTATTGAGACAATTTCCTAGATCTTAGCATTTATTTCCCTTGTGTTTTTTAAATAAAAATCAAAGATAGTTAATATGATGGCCTAGTGATTAAACATATTTAGTTCCCATTGAAAAGGAAATGGGTTATGGCTCTGCATGCAGGCAATGTATCATTTCTTCTTTAAAAAAAAAAACACAAGAAATCCTACCACAACAAATGATAATCTCTTTCAACAAAAATATTTTCTTTGGCTAATCCACTTCTTCAGCCTGCACTGCCTGAATTGTTTTTCTGAGAGGTCTAGCGTATGATACAGATCAGATAGGATGCTTTATTTTGCACCAAGTAATTGAATTAATTGGTACAGCCAATGATCAATGTTAATTAAAAAAAACTACAAAGGCTTTGCATTCCGAAGCTTTCCAAGAAAATATTTGAGTTGTGAAGCCATTTTAATCATCTAGTTAACCCTTCCATCTGCAATTCTGTCAAAAAAAAAAAAATCCTTTCCTACACTTACACACACTAAATAGCCCTATTAATTTTAACTGGTGCTATCATGGGACCAAGGAAAGAGAAGAAGTGCAGTTCACTAACATCTCCCTTCCTCAGCTGAAATGACAGAATAGTTCATGACAGAAATGCTCATTATAACCTAATGGACATTTTCAGGTGATGCTACAAAGGCACGCTGAATTGGGAGGCCTTCTAGAAGGACACAAGGGATGAGTCCTTCCTCTTGTCAGACCTTCTGACCAACCTTCCCTTGTGCCCTGCAGTTATCACATTATTAGGACTTTCTGTGATGTTCTGTGACACAGAAGCAACTTATGGGGCAAGAATCCTGAATGTGTATTATTCAGGGCCAGGACAGAATAGATTTCCTCCCTAACTCTGAAGTTATCAGTTTGGCAAACTTGTGATTAACTGTGCTACTGTTCTGATAGCCTCAAGAAAGATGTGGTGCTTGTCCTGAGAAACTGGAAACATCATGGTTTGAACAGCTGTTTAATATGGACACTTTTGAATTGCTCATTTCCTCCTGCTACTATAACCTTTCTTGCTAGCATAATCTATTGACTGTAACGTTGTCGGAAGTGAGCACATTCAGTGGGAAGCCAGAGATGCATCCATCTTCTGTCAGTAGGAGCTGCTGTAGTATTGTGTATGTCCCTGCAGACACCCAGATTAATGGTTTGACCTGGATCCAAACACAAGAAAGTGTTTGTGGCAGAGGCTTCGTCACAAAAGACTGCCAAAATATTCTGCCAGACAGCAATAAACTCAATTTACATTATAACTTAACACTTCCTTACCCCTCATCCTCCTGCCAAGTATGACAACATAACATGCAGGAGCCTGCGGCACCGGGTAGGAAAAAAACCCTAGCATTTTCAAGCAGAAAATTCTTGTGAAAGACTGATTCACTCACTCAGAGATCTGCTGGAAACTTCTGGAAAGCCTTGCTAATAATGTCCTTTCCCTAGAAACCACCTTCTGCCTGGCTCAGGGTATGTACGGGAGAAGCTGGGCAAAATTACTGCGCTGTGTTCTTTCTACGTTTCCCGTGTATCAAGATTTAAGGTTACGTGAACCTCAGTCTGTTTAAGAAGTGCAAAGGAATTTCAGTCGATGATCAGTAGACTTTCCTCTTCACTGCTGTAGGTATACGCTAATGTTAAGAGCTGCAAATGATTACAAACAATTTTGTTGCTTCTGTTGTTAGCTGTGTTTAGATCTGACTTAACCACTGCTTCAGAGTATTTTTGAACTCGAGAATATTTTGTTCAGTTCTTGAAGAGCAAAGCCAACAGTCCCCATTAAGGAAGCACAACAGATGTCCAGAGGACACAATGAAGAGCAGTTCGTGGAATCAGTTCAATTGCTGCTGGAATTCTGCTGTCTCCACCAGTTGCTCTGCTGCAATGACCTCCAGACTCTGCTAAGGGCATTAAAAACACCAGAGCCAACTCTACTCAAAAGATATTTAACATGAAGGGAAACAGGTTCACATGGAATGAAAAGCAGAACATCCGCAAATTGCAGCAAAGCACAAAATCTGCCTGTATTTCCAGAATAATGAATGTATACTGACTACATCAGCTGTGTGTATCCCTGCAGTAGCCAGCCGTATCCAATATATTTAATGTATACAGCCATATTTTGTCTCCAGCAACAGACTCATGCTATAATCTCTGCATTAAAACCCTAGTATTTGCTAACAAAACAGATTTATCTTTAAATATTTCTGATGGAGCTCCTCTTGTTTGATTTTCTGGTACTGGTAAGTTTGCCTACATGTACATGGATTCTTATATGTCCTCTCACTCCTTCTGTCCCTATCTTGGCACCTAATGGCAAAGACCCATTGATTTCCCTGCCCATATAGAGGTGGAAAGAAAGGCCTGGTGGCTGCAGGACTCATTATCTTTGAAGGAAGAATTCCTTGTTAATAGGATTTTCTGGAAAGTAGCCTACTTGTTTATGGCCAGCTCAAAGGACAAGCAGAAAGGACGTATGGCTATCTGGTTGTGGATGTAGATATACCATAGCATTTTGCAGGTGATGGTGCAGTTGCTACTCTAACTTCACAAGCAGTTTGGAATTAAAAGTATGCTGTGCAATCAGGCTCTTATTTTATAATGAGCAGGTACAGAAAACAGTGTGATTTCCGTATAAGAAAATGGTGGGAACAAGCTTTCTGGGCTGGAAGTGAAAATGAGAAGCATTCCCATGTGTGTAATCTAGGACAACACCCATCAGTTTAACTACAACAGAAAAATATGATGGTCTCCTGGGTGTCTGGAATTGTCTTGAAATAACCCACCCCTCCCTTAGTTGTGGTGATTTGCTTTCTTTTGTGACCCAGAGATGTAGTTTTATCAAGCACTGAGGCTTGGTAACTGAGTGGAGATATTCATTTTGCAATTCCTGCCTCCAAACCAGTGTGGTCACCTCCATAAGCTAACTTCATCCAAAACCATCTCAGTGAGGAGAGAGGTCAGTGGTCCAGATGAGCTCCTGCTGTTAGCAAGCCCATCAAAAGCACGAGGACTAGTGCAGAGGACTGCTGTCCTTTCCTGCCCTTAGAAGATCATGGTACAGAAGAGTCACACAGGATTTGTGGTCCACGTTGGACCTATGTGGATTTGTGGGATTTGTTTTCAGCTGCTTGTCAGGCAGGCTGCTGTCACTAAGCACAAGAGCTGCTTTTTGAAGGAATCTACAAGGCAAATCTTTTGTCTCCCCTGTTCTGGTAACAAAGGCAACACAAATTACTGGGAAGGCTGAAATGAAAATCAAGAATGAAAATAATTAAACCTCTCTTCCACCAGCCATGCTGGGCCTGGCTTTCTGCTCTAACATTATACAGTTAGAGCCAGCAGGAGCAGAGCTGTCTGCAAGGAGAGCTCTCAGGGTTATCTTAAATAGTTCTAATGTAGCTAATGTTTTTCGTTGTTTCTTCCATGTGCCAGCAAATGGCTCTATGTGTCTGTCCTGTCAGCTCAGTGCAGTCTGTGCAGTAAGCTGCACTCTGAAGCCCCATGCATCTTGTCAAACCAAAATTAGCAATCGAAATAAACCCTGCAAAGCACAGGGTATGAGCTGATCACAGAAAGAGGAATATACACTTGTGGTGAGTTCAGGCATGATTTTTTTTCTGTTGGGGAGCTGTTTGGATGTGCAGACCCAAAACCTAATGGTGCTGGGATGAATATAGCAGGGAAAAATTCCTGTACATGCTTTCTTTGCATCTTCTTTTTTAATGAGTGGATGTAGCAGCCCTGAAAGAGCCAAATATTAGCACAGATTGGAGATGGGAATCCTGAGGGCAGATGCCTAGCAGGATTCCCCACACAGTTCTGCCAAGGCTCTTTGTTCCTGACCTGAAATGGCCCTTTCCTGGCACAAAGACATAACTCTGCCTGTACTCTGTGCTCACCTTCAGCAGTCTTTGGCATCCTTTACACCAGCTCTGGAGCACCCCGTCAAAAGTCCTTGCTCCTGCTTGGCAGGATGGTATACCCGCCAAGTCATAGAGCTCTGATGAAGCTTCAGTTCCTTATCTTCTGACAGATACAAGAACTCCTCATCTAACCTCCTTTGCTATCACACATCTGCATGAGCATGGACAGCTTCTCCTCATCCAGGATGGCTGAAGACAGTACGCATAGGAAAAAGGAAAGTGGGTTAAATCAATCAGGACTGACTGAAGCCAGATATGAACTCTGGTCTCCCAAGATGAAAGTTGCTCACACGACCACCCTGGAGAACACTTTAGTGGGAGGATTTTGCAAACACTTGGCACTGACTCCACTCTGCTCCTCTTAAGTCTATGGGATCACAGCCCTAGAAGGAGCAGAGCCTTACATTTATGAAGTGTTTCAATATTTTTGACTGATGAATTTGCACATTATATATGTGAAGCCATATGTGACTCTGTCAGAACCGCTCCAGTTCCTTATCCCTTGCAATGTGTTGTGCTGCTTTTAGCACACAGAAACATACGCCTCCTATCACTCATATTGACATGCCATCGGTTTGATTGGACCCTTTCTCGACCGCTGGAATCTGGAGCATCACTGCTCAAGACAATGGGTTATTCTGATTTTTATCTGAGTTGACTTTTTCTTAAAATGATTAATACATCCAAAGTAGCATTGCACTGGTGTGAAAACAGGGTTGTATTTCTCGTCAGAATATCAGAGGTCCCTTTTTCCTTCAATGCAGACATCTTTCAGATCTGGCTACTGTCAGTGTTCAGCTCAGGTATTGCAATGACTTCTTTCTATAGATAGAAAACCTAGGGTCTGGTCTGTAAAATGCATATGAGGGGCTTTTAACACATCCACAGGAGACTGAGACAAGGAGTCCTGTACAAAGCCCTGTATAGATACAGAGCAGAACAAAAATTCACATCCAGAGCTATGTGCTCAGCATCCTACTTACAGTGGTAAGCTTGGCTTTGCATCCAGCTGACAAAACAGGTCAGAAGTTCAGATACCACAGTAAGGTGCTGTATAAACGAACAGATGATGGAGCAGAACAGAGACTTGGAAAGCTACTTATGTCTGTTAATAGTCTTCTTCCCTCTCACCCTAACCACCCCCCCCTTCATGAACAGTGGCCTAAGGAATAATAAGGGGCTCTGTGATTGCTAGCAGCAAACATTACCATCAAGTTTGCTCTGTTGTGCAGTATCCAAAAGGAAAAGGCAAAGGAGTTCAAAAGCAGAAGGGAGCCTAAGTTCAACTTGTTGAGCAGAGTTTGATACCTTTGATTCTCTTTAATATTTATGTAGGTTGGAAAGCAGAAACTCCATGCAACAAGTACAAAATATATATATTCAAAATGACAGTATACAGCATCACACATTTTCCCCCATCCAATTTAGTGGCACTTGATGCTTTACAGTTTTTTAACAAATCACTGTGCCTCAGTCAGAGTCACACCTCATTTCTCCCTCCCCGTAAATATATTATGATCACATAATGTTTTAATAACTTCACAGGAAAACTGAAAATAAGGCAAAGATGGCAACTTATGGAGATAAATTTCAACAGCCTTTTTTTTTTTTTTTAATGTAGTCATTAAATGCTTTGAATTGAGCAAAAGGTGGGCTCACAGTTTTGTTTAGCAGTGAATTGGAAATACGATGAAGCCTATAGCTATGGGAAAATAAAACTGATTTTGTCGACTAATTTTCCTTCCATTAAGCTCCACAATTCAACAGGCAATGATACGTTTTTAAGAGGATCAGTAGATATCTTGATGAATTCCCAGCCTGACCATTGAGGGTGATTTCATCACATCTCTTTCATTCACAACTACTTCAAGCAAATATGCTCTTTACTATGCTTGATGGGGAAGGAATGCATATATGCAAGGATGCTTGGAGGAAATAAAGCTACTTCTTTAGATTAGCTTCCTAATGTGATTCTGCTTCTGTCTTAAAATTAGGGTCCACATTTTTAAGTGGGCTCATTATGAACCTTCTAAAAATAATTTATTGCAACTTAGCCTTTTTTTCAAACCACTGTTCAGCCCACAGACAGAAGCTCTGACCTTTGGGAAATAACGGTGAATCTGGTATCAGGTGTGAAAACCAAGGGTTAACTTCACAGTTAGAGCAGCCCAAAGCAAACCCACCTCCTCAGGAGACTCCACATTCAGTTGGCATCCTTAACTTCTCTAACTCTGCATGTTGGTTCATCTCCCACAACAACCACTCATCCTATCGGGTGGGCTGATTTTGAAGCAGTTCACAAGGAAGCAGGTGGCAGCTTTGGAACGAGAAGCATTCCTAGAGCAGTGTGAAAGTCCGTAGCACAAGAGAAGCAGAAACTGTTGATGTGGTGGAGATGCTCAGTGTGTGGTAGTACAGAAGATGCCCTGCTGGTGGCTAGAAATTGCATTCTGACTCTTTTCATGGGAAGAAATACTAGTAATCCTAATAAAATAAACATACTCTGTGAGGCAGAGTTGCATCTCAAAGTGCTAATTCTTTCTAAGAATGATTTATCATCTGCTGAGCTAATAGATTAACAAAACAAAGCACAAAACACAACAGTGGATGTGATATGCTGGAAAGTCACCAACCTGATGAAGATTTACATGCAGTGATGAGAGAAGAAAAAGCCATCACTTTCCAATTCAACTCATTTGAACTTGTGCCAAGCACAACAAGAGAATTGTGAAGATCTGGTGAATTCTTAATCCACATGGGTACATGGGTACAACGGTTACTGTGAGAAACACAACACATTCAGGGGTGCTGCACTGAATACAGTTCAATGTACAAATAGAAAAATAACAATTGTGGAAGCTGGGTAGTAGAAAGCCACGGATAACGAGAAAGCCTTTGTGTTTTTGTGCATGTCTGCATGTGTGCTGGACAAATGCTTGCAGGGGGTGTTATGAAAACAAGCTTCATCTGACAATCTTTTTATTTCTCCTATTGAAGTAAGAAATAAAGCTTGGACGTGAGCAAAGAGATCAACTTTTCTTCAACAGCTTTAGAAGGCAACATCAGAAACACATGGGAGTGGAGAACAGGTTTGGTATACTGCAAGCAAAATATCTATGTTCCATATCTACCTCTCTGTTTTCACAGTGAATGTTGAAAACCCCTCCTCCATTCCTTTTACTTTCCTCTTTCTTACCCTTCAGGGTGGAAACTTCACAGAAGTGGTGATGGCCACTTATTTAAAAAAAAAAAAAAAAAGATCTCTGAAGTTTTTTGTAAAGTGCTAATGATCCAAGTCTGAGTAGCTACATGGCAGTCTCATTTTAAGTCAGTAGGAACAATTAATCTCTCACCAATTTCTGATCAACTTTGGGGAAACTGGGATTACATTTAGAAGGAAATATGGGTCAGGAGACGCTTGAAGAAGCTCTACAACTGGAAAAAGGCAGGCTGGATAGGAATGCACTGAGAAAAGCTTTTGTCACTTCTCTGGCACCCTCACAAACTGCATCTTCTTAGCCAGTTCTGAAGCATCTCATCACCTACCAGCCAAAGAAAGCAGAATCTCTATTCCAGCTGGGAGAACAAACGTCTGTTATCAACTGATCATTGTGATCACTGGATGCCCTAGACTTTCCATCAGTGTTCAGGTAGCCCATCCCTTCCTGGAGCACTGCTGAGGAGTTTACTGTAGCATCCAGTCCAGCAGCTGAACTTCCTAACACAGCGAGCAAGAGGGAGATGATCACCATATGATATAGGTGAGCCACCTAGAAAATATCTACCTTGTTCAGGTATTTAAAGCAACTCTTCCTCGGGCTAACATGGAGAGACTAGTGTTTGCTGAAAGGTCAATGGTGCTGTCTCGGTTTCCCATTCACTCTTAAGTGACTTGAAGCACACACTGGCATTTCTTAGTGAGATGGATATTGTGTCTTTCAGGTCAGAGGTGTCTTGTAGGTTGTGAGGCCACATAAGCCATCCTAAAAGCAAAGACAATGTAATGTTTTATACTTAACTGTAATCAATAGGTATTCAGCATGGAAAAGGAGATGAGCATCTGGCACATGTACACTTATAACAGGCCAACATCATCTTCCTAACCCTACAGAACTGGAATTATGGCTTGCTAGATAATCATCTGAAGATTCTGAAAAGAATCCCTTATTAATCAATAGCTGATCCATTTAAGCAAATCATCTCCAAATTTAGGAGCTGTGCTAGCACTGGGAGGCCCAGTAGGGCTTACAGCAGCACTTTTTCAGCACAGAGAGCCACCAACATGAGCTTGATTTACCGAGCTTTTAGGAAGAGAAGGGTGAAATCAGACTGTGGTACAAATCATGTTACTGTTGTAAGTTTAGTTTGCCAGACACAAAGATCCTTCCAGCCAGGTAGCCTATTGCTGTAAGCTAACATATGTCAGACTGCCATAGACCCCCAATTTAAAGTTTCCATTTGGCTCAGTGGGAATTAATTGTTAGGTTCTGGCTTCTTCTGTTTTCTTGTTAATGTCAAACACCCATCCAGTGAGAGCTGCAAATAATACCCTCCTAAGGGTAAATTGTGAGCTCATTGCTCGTTTAAGTCACATTGAGTGAGAATACTCCCTAGCTGTGCTCTGTGAATCAAAGACAGAGCATATGCAATCATCTGAAGCAGCAGCAGCAGCAGCAGCAGCAGCAGCTGCATTTCCCAGAAAGCTTTGGGAAACCTGACACAATTACCGATCAATACCCTCTCCAGTTAATTGATGGTCCATGGAGCCAAAAGGGGAAAAAAAGAAAAGAAAAAAAGAGGCTATCAATAAATAATCTTAGTTAGGAAACCGAAGTCTGTGGAGAGGTACCTGAAATTTAAGGGAAGATGCCCACGCCCAGGAAGACAAATGAGGATTGAGGAGAAGAGCAGCATTCTCATATAGATGTGTCTTTTGAAGATAATGAGCATGGCAGAAAGAGAGTAAGATGCAACGATGAACCTTGGAGAGTCTGAAACCATTGGGTCCTAAAGAGAAACATCCGCAGATTGTTGCTGAATTGCTACCCAAAATTCTCATCCTGACCCTCTACTTATTCCCAGTCTGGGAAGACTTCCTCAGTCCCTACACATGCTGAGCCAGATCTTTCACTTATTCCTAGTTAAAAATCTTTTCTGTGTACAAAGGGATGGCTCTGAACTGGACCCAGTTTGGGAACATATCTAGCTCAATCTGCCTGACTCACAGCAGAGTCAGAGCCAAGCACAGCAGTGGGGACAGTCCCAGAAAGACATTAGCTGGAACAATGTTCATCAGCAAAAATTCAGAGATGACGTTGAATGAGGAAGAATGGAAAAGGCTGCAGTTTGAGCCTTCAGAGGGGAATGAAACTAGTTTTGTGCTCTAGCAAGTGTGTGTGTGAGGTTTGGAGAGAAGGCCTTTCACTTTTATGAACTGAAAATTCATGAACACAGGTAAAAATAAAAATGAAGTACATTTCTAAAAGAAGCCTTTGATTCCTATGAGATGCTTGGATTCTCTTATCAATAAACTTCTGTGAAAGGTACAGTTGAGAGAAAACTACGTCTATAAACTGAAGCCCAGTGCTGCCTCAAATACTTGTTACTGATTTACCCTCTTGCAGATACATTACTTTTCTCTGTTAAAACAGTTCTATACCCCCTTCACTAAGCCCAGTTAATAAGCTGGGTGAAAAACTTGGAATAGGCTGGAGAATGCAGCAAGCAGATTCAACCTCAAACACAGGCTCCAGGGCAGAGCTGAAGAAGCTTTTCCTGCTATCACCCAGTAGTGAGAGGCCCCGCTGGCTGCTGCTTTTCAGCCTTGCTGTGTCTAGACACCTGCAGGCACATCAGCCATCAGACAAGAAACAGTTTGGTACCCTACCAGGAAAAAAACCATCACCAGCTACAATTCTGGTAGGCCTTGTTCTATGGCTCTCCAGATTTTGCCACTCACTGAAATTCGACTTATAACTTCTTTAGTTTGGTCTTTCAGAGTTGCAGCAAAGCAGTTATCAGATAAAGCTGGGAAAAGGGATATACAAACATCTGATTCACTCTAGGCATTATGCATTGGCCCAGGAAAGTGCTAAAACTTGCTGTGCACAGGGAGAAGTCTTCAGAGTCAGAACACAGGGACATGTGGTTCCCATTTACTCCTCCCAGTGTCCTCAGCAGGAGATATTTTGGCTAGAAGGCAGCTGCTGTCCCCTCTACGTCTCACACTGGGGGGCCTCTGGGACAAAGCGATGCAGCAGTTTCTCCTCAGTGTCTCTGAACCTGCTCAGGCTGAGCCAAGCATCACTCTCAGGGTACAGTTAGTTTGAATCAATGCTTTCCCAGAGAGCCGTGGTGAAAATTCCACACAGGGAGCACCACAAAAAGGACATAAGACTGTTAGAGAGTGTCCAAAGGCGGGCTTATAAAGATGGTGGAGGGTCTGTAGGGCAAGAGGTGTGAGGAGCAGCTGAGGTCCTTTGCTTTGCTGTGCCCTGAGAAGAGGAGGCTGAGGGGAGGCCTCGTGGCGGCCTATAGTCAGTCACCTCATGGCGGAGCGGAGGGGTGGGCACTGATCTCTGCACTCTGGTGACAGAGACAGAACCTGAGGGAATGGCATGGAGGGTTGTGGAGGAACAGGCTGGATATCAGGAGAAGCTCATCCCAGTCACAGATTAACTTAAAGCTCCCAAATTAAGGCAGAGCCTCTCCATCCCTCCCTGCAGCCTGAAACTCAGGTTACCTCTCCCAGTACCCACTGGAGTTGTGTGGTGAGCTTGTCTTGTCACTTCAGTTTCGAGTCAATTCACTGCATACACTGCTATGTCACCCCTCAAAAAAACAGGGCAACATTTGTCCTCACTGATGTCTTATCGGTGTCAGGAGGCTTCATAACTGACAGCCAGGATAAAGGTGTTGAAAGGGGCTCTGAGCCTGTTGCTGTTATTGAACACATGGGAAAGGCTGATTTATCAGCTGTCATGTGTATTAAAGACAACACCCTCTCATCCTTCGGCCAAGAAGCTCCATGCTGTGGCAGGGAATCCTGGCCTTTTACAGGGCCATTTCAGAGCCCCTGTGTGGCTGTCTCATTATTCTCCAGGCTGATGGCAGAAATTGGTGTGGCACTTTCTGTGGTTAACCTCTGAGCGCAGTGAGGGATCGTGCATGTCTTCCCAGCAGCATTGCTTCTAACGAGCAGCCTCAACAGAAGCCCATTAATTTCTAAGGAAAGGCAAATGCGTGTGTGCATGTGCATGCACGCATGTGTGCACAGAGAAATAAGGAAGGGGTGAATAAGGGCACCCCTTTGAAACTCCTTCTCGTTCTTCTCTTTGATGTGATGGCAGGGTTGGTACAAATGCGTGCACGCACGCACAGTCATTGCTTTGATAAATCTGTGCCTCACAGGCAAGATTTCAAAGGGAATTTCCAAGCACCTTTTCTCTTCTCTCCTGACAAGCCTGAGTGGGAAAGGGGGGAGCCAGGTGGAAGTGGAAATGTTGTGGCGTCAGCTGCAGGAGATGCAAATGCGGGAGCAATTGGCAGCAGTAAAATCACCCTGCACAGGCACTTGCTGCAGGACAAGCTCTCACCTTGTTTCTGCCTGCCAGCATTGTGGAAGGGATCCTTGCATCCCTATACAGCAGGAGAAAGAGGCTTCAGTCCATCCCCAGGGAAAAAATGATTCAAGAAGACCAAAATCTGCCTTGGCATGCCTGGCAGTGATTATCGCAGTGGATCTCAGAGAAGAATCAAGAAAAAGTGACCATTGGAGTCTGCCTTTAATGTGCATGTGGGCACAGTAAAATAATCAATGTGAAATCTAATAAAGATTTGCTCTTGCTCTGGGAACTTCTGGCCCTTTTCAAGAGCAGAAGTGGTGGTGATGCAGTTGTTTCACACAAAATTTAGTGCATCGTTCCTGCATGGTGGAGATTAGCTTAATACACAAGTCCATTCCCAAACCTGATGCTTTATTATGAGAAGCTCAGGATGGATGGAGAAACAAATGGGTAGATCATGGGGATTCAGAGAAAATCTCAGAAAATTCTCATACATTTTCTCTTACTTCCCTCAAGACATTCAGTTCTTTTAATTCTCCTCTTCACATTTCCCCTGAAATGATGCATTTTGATGACAGTACATTAAAAAAATCATTTTTTTCCCAAGAAAGTCTTAACAATTTGGTTTTGTTAGTAGGGTTTTGTTTTGTTTTCTATTTTTACAACATAGTAAATTACATTCAAAAAGGATTTGAATTTTTATTTTGGGGGAAAATTGAGTAATTTTATCATGGTGAAGCTGGAAGTAATTTGGAACTCACTGTCAAATGAAGAGCAACACCTGATGTTCTTTTTTAAAAAAAATTGTTTTCTTGATCTTCCCACAAATCTCTTTTACTTTTCTCCTTTTAAACTGCACTCTTCCTGAACAAACTTATATGCATATTAGCAAAACAGCTTCTGTCTGCATCTATGAAACCTCAGGCTTCTGTCAGGGATAAAAAAAAAAAAGACAATTATTTTATTTCTAATAGATTAACAACCTATCTGTTTCATTTTATATTGAGGGATTTGTATTTATTTACAGCGTTGGTGGAAAACTTGGCTGAATTAACAATTTTAGTCTTGTTTATAGTGAAAGCAGCAAAAGCCTCCTATTTCACCTTTTATGTGATATTATAAATAATCTTAGGTTCATAAGGAACTCACCGGGTTTCTACTATAATATACTGATACATCAGTATGAAGGTCTTTACTATGAATTGGAAAATGGAAGCAGTCACTGTATACCACATATTGCCAGCTGCCAATATGACACCAATGTGTTCTTGTACCAGCAACATATGGTTTCCAAAAAAATCCATCCTTAAAAATACATTGATTTTACTGAGAAAGGAAACTTGGAATGAAACAATCTGGAGGAGATAGGCTGGTGGACCTCAAATCAAATATTATGATTTGCTGAACTGAATCTAAATTTTAGATTAATCTCACAAGCAGCAGATTTTTGCCTGAACTTTTATGGTGATTTGAATAAAGTAATGTTCTGGAGCTTTGCATATTGCCACAGGGATATGTGGCCAAATTACCTCTGTCAGGATGTGCTAGCATTTTTTCTCTAACTACAGAGCCAAAATACATCCCAAGAGATATGGAGTGGTAGAGTATCTTGGGAAATTGAGTTCAAAAGCCACTCAGTACTTGAAATAAACCAAAATGAACCATGCTGATACTTCATGTTAGAAATGATTAAAGGTTTCATTTTGCCAAAATTTTCTATTTTGCACCAACCTGCCTATAAACAAATGTTCTAATGTCAGAACTTCACACAGGGTTGCAACTTGCACTTCCCATTAGCTCTACCAACACGGTATTTATGTAAGGCTTGTCATTGTTCTGCTTAAGTCTCTGCTCCTAAACTTTAATTAATCTATCCTTTCAACACCCCTGCAGCCCTGTAAAGTAAGGATAAAGCTGGTATTCCTTTTTGCATGATGAAATGCTTTGCCCAGGGTCACCCCAGGAGTATGAGGCAGAGCCAGAAACACAACCTAGCTATTCTTAATCTCAAAAGGCTATCTTTCTTCAAACCTCAGCCTCTGACAAATCTTGGCAGAGGTTCAGTCAAGTCTCATCCTAAATTCCTTCAACATTCAGTTCACATTCACTAAGAGCTGAGCTCCAGGGGCATACGATATTCAGCCAGGCTGGCTTCTGCGTGCTTTCTTGGCCAATACGGCTGAGGGGTGCCATATCTGAATCGAGCCAAAGCTTTGAAATTTTTGAAATTCATCCACTGCTCATCCTTACTTCTCACACCTCTAGACAAAGGGAAGCAATTGCTCTTCTGGTACTGCTAGAAGGAAAAGGAACTTCTCTGTCTGCATTTATTCAGTCTTCTTTAGTTCCCTTTCTCTCTCTTCTTAAATAATTCACAGTGTGTATGTAAGCTATAAAAAGCAATGAGATGCGATTTTTGCAAGTAACATGTTAGTAGTGCTCCACAAGTTCCTGCCCCTTTGATGAGTTAGTCTGAGATAATTTTTTGTGTCTGGTTTTCATGCTGGCATGCATTTAAGTGTTGGCTAACAAGGTAAGTGCCAGTTGGAGGACACCTAATGAATCAGCCTTGCAGATCAAGGTCAACTACCCATATAAAGACCTGACCAAAATATTGCCAAATAGAAATTTCAGTTCATCTTTGCTTGGGGGAACGTGCAGCCATGGCCACTTGTCTGTTCCCTTCCTGGCACTCTTTGGTGCAACACATCTGTTGCTTCAGCTGCTATCAGAGCCTTTGGCAAATCCCTGCTCCTATCTGGTCTTTGCCAGCCTGCTTTGCATGGTAATTTGCATACCACATCCTTTCTGTTTGAAACCATGGCTAATGAAACAGGTGGCTGTCATTATTAACAGCGCTTGCTAACTAACTGTGCTCCAGCACCACTACCTCCTTCAACGTGCCAGTGCTATTCTTCTAACACCACCCCTTCTGCCACAGTCCTGCCATTCCTTCAAAAGGCTGCCACCAGCCCACCTAGATCCTCCTTCCTGCAAGCTGAATACTCTTTCAGTTCAGCAATTCTTATTCCAAACTCTTTGCTGTCCATAGGGAAGGGGAAGAGCAGGTGGACAGATGGAGAGGGCTGGAAGGGCTGACAATGGCAGTGCCTCATCCACAGGAGAGCTGTAACAGCAGGAGATCCGCTATGGCACAGCTGCTGGAGCTGAGCTGGAGGTGATGGAAGGAAGAGCAGACCCGCAGTGTTGATGACCTGGCCAAGCTGGCCCTCTCTTCAGCTTTTTCATCACAGATTTCACTTCTCGCCCCCAACTGCCAGCAAGTGAGATTGGCCTTGGGAATTTCAGTCTGAGCAGAGCTTTATCAAACCATTTAAAGAATGCTGGAGAGAGCCATCATTCAAGAATGTCCTCATTTCTGCAGATCATGGCACAGAGTGAGCTTTCCTGGGAGCAATTCATCTAGTAAGATTGGAAGGACTGTACAGTACTGTGGGTCACTGCCACCAGGAAACTCTAAAAGATATCCTAGTCCTCCAGCATCAAAACCTCTCCAATGGACCACTAGCCTCACTGAAAGTCTCCTTGCCAGCAGTCTTTCAAAAAGAATGTCTCACTTCCACTTGTGCTTTAGTAAGTTGTATTCTAGTCAAATCCCTGAGAGGACATTACAGAGTCTTGTTGGGTTTTTTTGACTGTTGAGGAGATATCCAACTATCTGAATTGAGGCTGGTTTTGAAAAAGCAAGAAGAAATTAATGGTGTCTCTTTTAGCATAGCACATGGCATAGATATGGCTCCTTTTCTCCTGCCCTACAGTAGAATTTCCACTGTCCTCACTGAAAACATTTCTGCATAATGCAATATATTTAACATTGTTGTAATAAACAACCATCATTATGTTTCTTGGGGCTCCCCCAGTCATGGTTCACTGTACATCATTAGTAGAACAGTAAAATAAAATTACAGCTTTATAGTATAAGAACACATTCTGTATGATAATCTACCCCTTCAGGAGACATCCTCTAAAATTCATTAGATTACAATACCAATTTTCTACAGTTCTTTGAGGAACATAATGTTGAACATGATGTGCTGCTCTCGAGTTCTCTAGAGAGGAGCCATCATTCTCTCTCCCATCACTGGGGCTTACACAGGCATAGATATGAATTTCAAAAGAATTCATTTCCAATAGTGTTTTTCCCAAAAGATCTCTCCCAGGTCAAAGTACTTGTGCAGAAATACCTCAAGCCTCTCCTACCTATACACCTGGACATTTTGCTATGAAAGTTGAGTAACTTTTTTAGAATCCGCTGCCAAAAAAATGCCACTGGCTACATAAACATCCTCTGTTGTCTTTCCTTCAACAATGTTGTAACTTTGGGCTTTGAGTGGCCTCAGGTAGAAATTCGCTTGAATAAACTTTTGCCATGGTCTAAATTCACATTTGACTTCTTTGATAGGTGGTATCGAAGTGTTATAGTAATGAAAGTTTTCATTTAATGGAAAGCTACAAGAAAGGGTCTTTGCAGGCTGTGTCACTGAAAAATGCGGGTGGTGTTTCTAAGAGAAAGATTTTCGTTGCTCAAAGTCTTATGCAGCCTGAGATCCTTGAAAATTCACTCTTCTTTTCTTTGAAGGAAAATTTTACAGGAGAAATATAATCCATTCTAAAACATGTAAAACAATGCTAGAGGAATTTCAGAAGTCCAAGTATTTTGCTTTTCTATTTTATATACATTCCACTTACGTGCTTGGGTCTTTTTAAACATTCTTTGCATTCTTACGTTGAAATAATATTATCTGAGAGATCATATAGTAATGCCTTTCCACAAACATCATGCAGTTAATGAATAAGTATTAGTTTAAAAACATTCTTAAGATAATCTTGCATAGCAAATCACTTTGTGTAAAAAGATTATAAAACACATAGTACATTTACAGTCTGAGTGTACTTTGTGTCATTGCAATATTAATAATACTTTATTTATCAACTTGTAAGGTTCTTTGTACAAACTTGGATAAACCCTGTGCCATCCAGGCATAACCCCTGTCCCTATGGATAAGATAAAGTCATGAGGAGTAGAAGGATCTACCTGGCAATAAGGAATGATCATTTCCAACACCTTCCTATTAGGCTGTGGGCCAGTTTTACAGGGTTCATACAAGAAAACCTAGTAGTTCTGGACCATCAATTATGTTTCCATATCCCACACGAGATGATAGCTCTGGGCTAAGAACAATGGTTCTCTCTCAACTTAAGCTGCAAAGACTGTGAGTGGGTAACCTGGAGGAAAAGAACAGTAAAAGGAGGAAGCAGTCAATGAAGACAAACAAGTTACCTGACAATCATCGAACTAATGCCAGAGATACCATATTCCCACTCTGCGAGAGTGCAGAGAGCTTCATAATGGTCTGGGTTTAATTTTTTCTTATTCCGCATACAAAACGCATCCCATCTCCTACTCATGCTCCATCCTTGTAACAGGTTAAAAATTTCTACGCAAGGAGCAGCACACTACTGTCAATCTCTATAGATATGACTGTTGCCATTTGCAAGGGGCAGGGGAAAGTCAGGAAGCTCTTAGCCATTGACAAACGATTTCACCCAATAAATGGTGTTGGTATTAAGCTTTTAAAGGCTGGTAAATCTTTTGCTCTATTAAATCCAAACCCTCAGAACCCATTAATTGGTGTCTTCCTTACAGTGAAGTGCTAGTTCTAATTTGACATGTATTTTATGGATCACTCTACCCCTTGGTTCATAAAAATGATCCAACTTCTCCTCGCCTCGCTGGTTGAGGCCACTTTCCAAATGCCTGTCCATAATCTTTGATGAAAAATGATAGCCCTGGAAAGGTGATGTGTCAGAGGAGTGTGAGGCGCACCGATACACATGCAGATGCAAGGCAGCAATCCACTGAATTAAAATTACAGAGAGAGGAAATGATGAACCATCTCGTTAACTCATCTTGTCACTCTAGTGGCCTCACTCCATGTAAATAAATAGCGGATGGGAGAAAAAAAAAAAGGATTATCAAAGCACAGAGAACAAGATAGTACTTAGGTCATCATTTGCTCTAAGCGACATCATTAATGACATGGCTGTAACATTATGATGGCTTGTTCACCCTGGCCTGACCACGGCATTTCTAATGTGTGATCAGATTCTGCAGGAGCCTGAGCACTGCAAGGGAAGGTCTCAGCACATCCAGTTCCTCTGGCTGCATTGATCACTCAAGGAATTCACCTAAACAGTGCTCAGTACTTGACAGAAAAGACCCCACACTCATCTCTGAGTGTTTCTTTTTTTTAAGGCTAGAAAACAAATATAGCCCAGCTGTAACTGTCTTGGGCCTTCTCCTGTGATTCACTGAGTTAAGCTCACTGAGGTAAGGGGTTGTGCAGACAGAGGAATTTGTCCCATACTCTTCCTCTCAAGTTAGAGTAAGACCCTCAACTAAAGCTAATGCAAAAGCTTAAGGAAAGAATTTGGACCTGAATATTTCAGAATGCCATACTTCACAAAAGATTACTACTAATTTGGGAAAATGGCTGTAAAATACTGGTAACAACAATTATAAATTTTTTCCCTTTCAATCTTCCCTTCTCTGTTGAAAACATGATAACAAAGGGAGGCATTTTGAGAGCTCTGAGTGGCCTCTTTTGAATTTCTCCATCAACTTCTATTTCTGCAGACCTTCTTCTGTTCTACTGTGTATCAGCTGCACTGAGAGGGCTGGAGCACTGTGTGAAAGGTTGGTCTCATAGGTTACCCAGGCTGAATGAGTGCTAAAGCCTCTCCAGCAATGTTGTTCTCAAGTGCCTGCTTCATTTTATGGACTTAAGAAGTCTCAGTTATTTCAATTACTGATACCATGATCCACTTATCCAGCTGTCTATATAGTTTCTCAGAAATTACAGACCTTCTGTCATTTGTTTCTCTATTCTTTTATATATCTTACATTTCCATCAGTGTGTACCACAATCAGGTCCTTCACTATGATGCTGGGGAACAAAACCTATCCTGCACTTGATCTGAATGACAACTGTAACCTAATCTGATAGCCATATAGTGCATAGTCTGTGCCATGAAAAGGATTTCAAGAGAAATTTGGGGATTTGTTAGGTTTTGATTCTTGCCTGTGTTCCTGCTTTTCTATCAGATGATTATGGAGCACTGGTGGCAATGGGAGGGACTTGCTGGCGAAAGAAAAGGCTTCTCACAGAAAATCTGACCAGAGGACAGAAACGGCTTTTCCCTGACACATGTATGCGCATTCAGCCTTCTCAGGTTTAAGCGCTCTTGCCGCTAGTAAGGTTTTTGTTAAAATTCACTTCCAGCCATGAGTTGCAAGGCTCTAAATGAACCCAAATCGATGTGACTAAAGTTATGCCATGTATGTTACAACTGAGCATACTCCAGACCTATGTAAAGCATTCATTTAGAGAACACATCTTCAGTGGAGTGCTGCAGATTCATAAAACTTACTTTTCTTTAATGTCAATTCCTGAAAGCCTTCTGCAAATCTGCCTCTCAAGCCCACAGCTACTTGGTGCTCTGCATCACTCATGAGTTTTCTCCTAACTGCAGCCAGATGGAAGCAGGCTGTAGGAACCAGGTAGCATGAAGGGAAAAACACCTTTCTGTCTACACATCTGAAGAGGAATTATCCTCTGAAGACTGTATTTTGTCCAGGTCTTCTGGTTGCCTCCTTCTCCATTTTCTTCACCCATTCCCCATTGGTAACATATCCCCTGCTCTGCAGATATCAGCTTTGCTCTCTATGCTAAAGAAGAGTCCCACTAGTCCCATGACGTATTTATCAACACTTGGAGCAGCTGTGCACTGGTGTATATGCCTTTATGATCTCATCTTCATGCCCCTTATTGAGCACTGGGTATGAACAGAGGTATGTGTGAAGGGTAGGAAAGAGAATGAGTGAGAGAGGCATTTCCCATCTGTATTTCTTTCTGTGTCATCATAACACACCTCCATCCCCTGCAGCATTTAATGAGATCTCTTTCAGTTTCCTCCCAGCACACAGGAGGAGGGGGAAAGTCCCTGGCTAAACCCAGAATGCCATTTTGTGGCAATTTATGAACAAACAAGCTTCCCATCAAACCAATCCTTAGAAATGTCACTCCAGGCTGGCACTGAGCAGAGATTAAACGATGCATTGTCAACCTTCCTTTTTTATTTGATGTTTTGAATTTCACCGTTCCTCTCTTTCATTAAAAATGAACTAGAGGGGAAAAAAAAGCAGAATAAAATAGAAGCCTTTTACATCTAAAAGTCAGGATAATTATCTCTTATACCCAACCCACTCCTCCAAGACTCTGAATGAAGCCATCATTAAAATCTGTGTCCATCTGGTGACTTTTCCACAGCTAATTAGGTGAAAAAGCCGGTTAGCAGATATGTTCTACTGAAATCTCTCTCATTCTTTTTTAAAAAACTTCCAGGCATGGCCCATGTACAACCTTGATGCTGCTTGTTCTGTCCCTCGGGTGCTAAGAGAACATGAGAAGAGGAACCATGGGAAATGGATGCTTGGGTGAGCTGCTTGCCAAGACCCTTTCATGGCATTGGGGTTGGGAAAAAAAGAGAAAGCGGATGCAAAAAACAGCAGGTTTGACTTCCTCTGTACAGGAAGCCCTTTCGGGAACTGGTCGGATGTTGTGCTGGCAAAATTTCAGTGTGTTTCTGCGTGGGGCTTCTTTTAATACTGTGATTTTCTCCCTGTGGTTTGTCAGGCACTTAGCCAGCCTACTAAAGACTCTCCACGAGATACCCATCTGCTGCATTTGTTAGAGCTTGTCACCCTAACGCCTAGGGGCTGAAAGGTATTGATTCCGTCTGTGTCCAGATGGATGGTTCGTGGGACATCCCTGTTCCTCCCAGCACTACACCAATTCTACTGTTGACACTTAGAGGGCTGCCAATTTCAGGATAGCCTGAAACTTACAAGGAGATTGTGGGTCCTACGGGGACCCTTCTGAGCTGAATACTGTCCATGCTGGGTATTATGAATGTGAGTGGGGGAGCATGCAAGGCGAGCGAATTGGACTCCGAGTACAGTACTCCAGGCTGCATTAATCTCTGAGTGTCGAACACTTCTTTAGGATCAGAGGGGGAACATTCAGCCACCTTACAACTTAAAGAGATTGGATCTCATGTCAAGGACCATGGATAAATACCTGAGTGTGGTAATAGAGGGCATAATTGCCTTAATCATTCTGTCATCAAAGACCCAGGAGTTTTGGTCAGTTATACACATGGAACATTGCCCAGGGTCAAGGACAGCTGGCTGATGGACACCAGCCTTTCAGAACTCTCTGTTCAGCCTGTAGCTCACTCATCCAATATTGTTTTTCCTCTGCAAATATAGCTGGCAGAAGTCTGACATTCTCTTTCACAACCATCCCAGGGCTCACAGCCCCATAGCTCATAGCCCGATAACTCACAGTGGGATACACTGCACTTTGGTTTTGTGACTGGGCATGCAAGTAATTCCTGGTGATGACATCTCCCATGTGTGTAACCTGCTTCCATGACTTCATGCACATGTATCACAAGAATGGGAAAAGCTCTCGTGATTTTTGAGGGCTCTGCTACTGTGCTGCTTGGTCCCTCTTGGCAAAACCATTAAGCCCCACTGCATCACTACTTGGCTTCCTCTATTGAACTATGTTGTTTGAGAATATAGGCCCCTGAAAGTAAGAACAGTGCCTTCCTCGTTCTCTCTCTCTGGAAAATGTCTGCCTCAGTTTGGTACAATTACATTAATATAGTTATAATTCTAGAAGAATTGTAGCAAGTAAGTAATACAATAACTTTCCAATCTTCTCAAAGAGATTTAGCAGAGTCACAAAGACTCTGACAAAAGGAAAGCAGGACACATTGACCTAAAAGGTCTTGGCTGTCTTTAATTTTTCTGATTGAATTCACAAGAAGAGACAATTACTGGAAGGATTTTCATTTTCATTTACTTCCAAAGCCTGGGTCCAAATGTTAAGAGAGCCCAGAAGGGTTAATGTTCACTAGAGTTCATCTTCTGCCAAAGACTCCCTGCTGCTCACAGATTTACATCATGCAATTGTCATTATAGCAAGAGATGAGAAAACTTGACAAAATGAGGCCTGTATGGACAATGGACTGAAATAGAGCTTGGGGAAGAATTGTAGCCAGGGAGGGCCTATAGGACATAAATACATTACAAGAAAAGGACTTTTTAGATTCAATCATAGCTCACTACAGTGTCATCATTTCTAAACTGCTACATCCTGTTTTGCACCCTACCATTCAAGAACAGTATAGGAAAAGCTGTACAATTCAAACACAAAGAGAATGAACAATGACTATTTCCTTTAATGGTGCTGCAGTTTTCAGGAACACTGGGTTTCTTCAAGGCGACTCAAGGAAGGTGTTGAGCCAATTAAGATATTTCTCATATCTTGTGATAAGTTCACTGTATTGGAGTTAACTCTGCCTTGTACATCTTCATCAACAATGCAATATCCCTTATACCAATTTAATTTTACATTGCCAGCAAGATAAAGGCAATTTATAAGTTTCAATGAGTGCAGCCTGGCTGGGCTCCAATCCAATCCAAGGGAGTGTAACGTTTGCTGGGGAATTGCTCGAAACCTTAATGTCTGGCATATGGTGAGCTGCTTTCATTTCTGACCTGTGCAATTAAGGTCAGCGGTGAAAATTACATTAAAACAGTTCTTTATTAATCATGTTCTATCTAGGGCAGATGATGACGACCTCTAAGCATAGAGCTCTGGCAGCCACAAAACAAAATACTGCAAATCTCAAAAGTCTCTCACCAACAAAGGTTTGCATAGATTTTCTTTGGTTCTTTGCCCACGGCTTTGAAACAATACAGGTCGGTATTCATGTCTTGGGGAGAATAACAGCAAGCAGCGCTGGAGTGAAATCTTCATTTAAAGTGCAGTGGATTTTAGAGGGACTTGAAAAAGGGAAATCCATGGGGATTTTTTATGCCTCTCTCCTCTACTGCAGAGATAGGTACTGCTTCTCAAAGCGGGTGCTCATTTTGGAAATGGCTCTGGGTGTTTCTTCGGATACATGACTGCCCTAAAAGCAAAAAGGCTCTACCTTTTCACATAGTGTGAAAATGGGGCTGCCTGGAATCTTGGGACTACCAAACTTTTTATTTTCTCAAAGCTCTTTTTCCTCTTTTCTCAGAGAGATGCAATTAAATTCACAATGTGCGATGAATTTCTATCTTGCAGTAGAGAGAAATAATCCACTTCTTTTTGCTCTAAAGAAATACCCACCCAGTCCTCTGCACCTAATCCAAAACCCACTGAGAGGCTCAGACATTGGTTTAATCTGATTCTGCTTAGACTCTGTCCTATCCTGTACTGATGCATCCCTTGATCCTGGCAATGCAAACACCTGCAGCAGAGATCTGTTGAGCTAGTGACCATTTGAACTCAACTGATCAACGAGTCATTTTGAGAGACACTTCAACTCAGCACATGCTTCATCTTCACATTGATGAGGATAATTGTTGCAGTTTTTTGCTGTACAACAAATACAGTGATGTTGTGACCTCCAATGTCTTGAGCTCATTCCCCTCGTCCAGAAGAGAAAGACCGAGACAGACCAAGGAAGAAACAGACTGAAAGACCATATCATTAAGTAGTGATGACTCTGACCTGTAAAAGGGCCAGAGCATCAGAGTCAGTAGAAACAGAGTGATGCTGGGTCTGAGACATGTTACAGCACACACACAAAAAAAATCCCCCAAAAAACAAAAAGCCAAAAAAAAACATGTTGGAAAAGAAATATGAAATAGAAGAAGCCATGCAAAGGCAGAGATGATTTTCTAATTTCTATGGGGAGAGATGTGTAAGTGGAGGAAAAACTATCTAAGCCCATATATCTTTATTTCAGCATTCACAAACATCTATATTAGGAACTAAGAATAGCAATGCTATCTCATCTCTCTTCTCCTTATTGTACATTAATACTAAAGGGAAGAGGAAAAAGCATGAAAACAAGGTGTTCCTGTTTCAATTGTTCACTAAAACATCACAAAAGATTGAATTTAAACAGAAAACAATAGCCAAACATTTTTGTTTACAGTCAAATAAGTTCACAATCTCAATTAATAAAATGAAGAGCAAAGCAGCATTTCATCAAAGCTGGCCAGCCATCAGAAAGCCATTCTGAAAACATTATCCCCGAAAATATCATCCTGTTGTTTGGTTTTTGTTTGTTTTTCTCCTGCTATCTTTGCAATCAAATGGGAGATGCAAACATTGTGAGTTTCTCTAGCAGTTTTGTTGCCTGCCCACAGATCATCCACACTGCTACCTCAGCTCTGTCCCAGACTGGAAAGCAACAGATGCTCTGTAGATTACACATCAGTGGTCAACATTAAATAGTCATCCAGGCTTACACAAATTATTGCCCCAATCATGCAGACAAGCAACTTGAGACTGAAGGAAAACCTTCTAAAACAAAAAGCAGTATTAACTATCCCCCTCCTTGTGGGATAATGCTTTCAACTTGTTAGTTAAACTTCAAGGTCAGAGTAGAATCACTGTTGTGGTTTCCATCACAAACCCATCCAACTGTAACCCACTAGAAACCTCCACTGCTGTTGTCTAACATCTCTGAAACACTCCAAAGAGGAGGCATCTCCCTCTTCTCCCAAAAGCATCTGGCTTTACTCCATCCTAAAAACTGGCAGAACAGCCCCACTGTTACGTCTGTCTTTTACCAAGGAAATAATTCACTGACACCCAGGTCATTTGTGGCCAGGTCTGAGCAGCTATGAATACATCGAGTCAGATGACATTTGCGCTGCAGGAACCTCTGCTTGCTGAAGGCATGTTACATGGTTTATTTGTGCACTCAGATCTCTGCTGCTTCTCCCACTGAGCAGAGTGATCTCTAAACTCCATCTCACCAGGCAACATGAGGAAGGACGCGTGAAGTGGCAGCCAAGGGCTGAAGCTGCCTACTCTTGGGACCGCCCAGCCTCAGCCAGGACTCAAAAGCTTTTCCAGATTTGGTACTGCTGTGATAGGCCCTATTTAACATGCACTACCCACTCCTGCCTCACTCCATCCCACCACATGCAGCTGTCCTATCTAATCAACTCTAATTCCATAGCTTCTGCTTTCTGCAGACATCTTTGCTTCTCCTCTCTCCCCTTCACCACCTCTCTGAGGATTATTTTCACTCTGCTTTTATATATATATATATATATATATTTGTAACTAATTCCTGTTTAAATGCTTGCTGCATGCTACCCTGCTCTTTCCCCTCACTGGTGTGACCTCTTTCTCTTTCCATCTACCTGGTACATGTAGCTCAGGACTTCTGTTATCCCTGTGATGGATTTATTTATCACACTCTAATGATTCTTCTATCCATGCTCTGTGTCTCAAAGGCTGGCATTCGGGGAAGAGGGTGAGAGGTTGCTGTGTAGCAATCTTTGTTTATTTTACACCACACTAAACCACTTGAGCTGGAGAGGTGGGAAAAAGAAACTGGCATTTTCTTTTTTTTTTCCCAATAATAATAAAAACCTGATGTTTGCAGCATATTAACCTCCCTAGCCTGAAACATCTTCCCAGTAGAGACACAAAGAAATATGCAGCTACGAGATGTATTTTACCCCTGCTTTATGTCTTGAGTGAACAACAGTATGTGACACATAGATCAAGATAAGTAGCTGTGCAGGCTCGCTTTGCAGCGGGCGAGCTGATGTGATGTATTGCAGGCACAGATGACTTCACAAGCCAGTGCTTTATGCCCTTGGTCCCAAGTCCATTCACACCAGGCATGTGCAGGACCAGTTTCAGGGACTGATCTGCACTGAATCTGGCCTGGAAACAGCACTGCCTTTCTCTGCAACCAGCTGAAGAAGGCAATGTGAAGTTTCTTTGAGTATTCAGATAAGATTTAAGACCAAGTCCTGCAAAAAGAGCCTGTAGATGCAAAGTTAGCCCAGCAGTGTTTTCTGAGCAATTTTGTGCTTTCAGAGCAAGCATCCAGCGGATCAGTGCTTTGCATCGTTCAGCCTCAGCATACCTGGTCCAGAGCTGGAAGCTTTAAATCTGGATTTATTGTATCATCAAAAGGAGGTGTAGGAGTCTATCGGTGGTGGGAAGTGGTTACACATCTGCAGTCCCTTAACAAAGTGACCTGCATCTGACTGGAGTGTGTTACAGAGATACCATCAGTGGGAAGGCGTAGGATACTGTCTGGCTTTTCAGTCTGTGTTGGGGACGAACAGCAAACATCTGTCACAAACCTTATCAGAGGACAGCTCCTGTTGGACGGCGCACAAATAAAATCACAACACAAGTAAAGATTGTGGAGATGAAAGGCAATTGCTAAAGCATCTGCTAAATTCAAGGTTCCGGGAACTTTCTAGCCATACAAGTTCAACAGCCCTTCATTTCTCCTTCTAATAACTTACAAGCCCATTAAAAATATATATCTATATATTTCCTCACCCCTAACCCTCCCCAAAACCAAATCTTTAATCAGCTACACCTTTTAATGCAGAATCAGCAGCAGCAGCAATGAGGAATGACCCTTTAGCAGCAGCCCTGGTGAGGCAGGGATTTTTTTTCTTTCTTCCTTTTTCTCTCTGCAGCTTCAATTGTGCCTTTGAAACATCTTTAAGTGCCGGAGCTTTGTCCTTTTCACTTCCTCCTCCTGTTCTTGTATTTTCCAGATAGAGTCACTGAAAAAAGTGTTTTCATTGTTATTAGCAAGTCGTTTCTGCTCTTTCCTAAGGTTCGTGTTATCCTCCTGGGTTGCATGGTCATACTCTGCTTTGTGTCTGGACAGTACTTGGCACAAGCACTCCCTGTCCGAAAATGAAATCTCAAGGCACCACTGCAAAGCAAAAATAGTCAGGGTAGAAGCAATCATCCTTTGTAAGAGCTTTTCTCATTCCAAAATATCCCCCATACATAATGTCTCCAACTCAGCTCTTAAATTCAGGGTGACCTGTAGATTTTTAACGGAACAGCTGAAGGCAGAACGTTAGTCTGCTGATAATAATTTTTATTCCCCTTCATTAGAAAACCATACCCATTAGGCAACTGATTTTTATGGGTCTTTTGAGTCAGTGTTTTGCTAGGCTCCTAGAAATGTCAGCTCTGCACTGTGGTGCGAAGAAGGATGTGGACAGGGGCTTGGGCAGTTTTCCACGCAGCACTGTCAGTACACCTCAGACACAACAGACAGCATCTCCTTCTCATCCAGCTGCCCCCAAACTGTCAAAGAGCCTTTGTCCCCAGGAGACTGCAAGGGGCTGGAGATAAAAAGACAAGCTTCTTTCACCGGTAAAGTCAAACTGAGCCTTGACATCAGGCTTCCAAAGGAGAAAGCTGGTGTATTAATGCCTTGCTATTCTGGAGCAGATCTCAGTGAAAACCAACAAGCCTTACAGTACAAGTTTCAGTATTTTCTGTATAATCCTGCTCAGTATTAGTTATAAATCTTATCAGGTGATAGACTGTTTGTTCTCACACAAATAAAATAACAAATGGAGTAGAGATTGCAGAGAGCTGACAATCACCAGAGGCAATGCAACACTCAGGCTCCTTGGAATCAGAAGAACTTTTCAGCTCAAGAAGCTTAACAGCCCTTCATTTCTCTTCTCTAGGAACTTATGAGCCCATTAAAAATATATATCTCTGTATTCCCCTCCACCCAGAAGCCTTCCTCCTTCAGCCAGCTGCGCCATTTAATGCAGACTCAGCAGCAATGAAGAATGGTCCTGCAGAAGAACCCCAGGGAAACAGCTTTTTCTTTCTTCCCTTCCTTTCTTCCTTTTTGCAGATCCAGTTGTGCCTCTAAAATCTCTCAGAGCAGCTGGCACCTTGTCATTTCTTTTTTAATTTCTTTTGTGTGTGTGTGTTTCTAGGTAAGAAGAGAGACTTTCATCTTCATTAGGGCCATACGTTTCAGCAGGTTCATTAGGCTCTTTTTTTGTTGCTATTGGTGTGCAGTTGCCTGCAACAAGAAAAATAGCCTCAAACATCATTAGTCTGCTGAAGAAAATTTCAGTGTTCCTTCCTGGGGCTCTGGGAATTTGTGCTGTGTTGAAACTTCAGCAAAATCAAGAATCTGACATCAGGCATCTTCCTTTATTCTTTCTCATGCGCCTTACGACGGACATCGTTCCTCAGGGCCCAATCTTTCCTTTACATAAACTGTGTGGTAGTCTTAAATATAAGCCAGGGCAAACCAAGGCCCAGATCTTTTTTCGAGGCAGCAGCACACCTGCAGCGATCACTCCCTGAGGAATGAGCTGACCCATTCATCACAAGGGGTGTTGACTCTACACATAAAAATGACAGCTTAAATTGTATTTAATGACATTAGCTATTTCCCAGCTGATCATTTTAGCAGATTCATTCAGCCATGCACAAGTTGGCAAAGCTTGGGGCAAAAGTCTGCACCTGGCTGTGCGGAAACAGCCCCTTTGATATCTGAGTGCAGGCCAAATTGGGGCCCAGTTTTGAGAAGCTTTTCATCTCATGTTACCCATAGGGAGGACTCCAGGACCCCACTCTGCTGACACCAAGGCTAATGCACAGATACAGCCCATGCAGGTTCCTTCTAATGGTTTTTGGCTTGCTGTCCTCTCCTCAGCATCTGTCTGTCTTACATTTGAGGCCAGTCTTTTTTCCTGATTTATAAGCTAAATAAATGAATCCATGACCTCTCAACAGCTGTCCCGCCATGCCCTGCTGAATGCTAGGATTATTTCTGCATGAATTAGACAGCCTGGAAAACCAAAAAGAGTGTGTAGAGGCCAGGGCCTGAATGCCGATCCTCCAGGAATACTGGCCACTGCCTGAGGCAAAAGACACAAATCCACGCCAGGGTGCCAAGGACTCTCCTCCTTTCTTAATCAGACTCCTAATCAGCCAGTCCCCAGAGTCAGAATTTTGTAAATGCCATATTTATCTAAATTCTCAGCTCACTTTGACCATCTTTATAGAGGACTCTAACTCTCACTGGATTCCTCAAGTTCTATTGGCTCTTTCTATTCTTAGTGTCTACATGCACACATATACCGACAATGGTTTTCATCTCATCTGCCTGTTTCCAGCAGGACCTATGAATCCCAAGGTTATCCTGCTCCTAACACGCCTCTCCACAGAGGGCCCCATAAAATTTCCTGCAATAAACAAGAGATAATCCTCTGCTCTCCCAGCCACGTTTCATATATCTTCTGCGAATGACCAGGCAGATGACAAGTTGCTGCCCTCATAAACTTCTTAAAGTGCCTTCCAGAGACATGGCGGGCTCTGCAATGTGTTTAGTTTGGCATTGATCTCCAAGTACATGGTAGAAAGAAATAATCTTATCCATGCAATGAGAAATTGGAGGAGGGGGAGGACGTATTGTAAGCATATTTCATCAAAAAAGTCCTCAGAAGTAATTGCTCAAACTAGACAGGGAAGCTAATTGAACATAATAGCAGTGAAAAGGTTCTCTGTACTTCATGACAGAGGCAGCACTGCTGGCTGGGTTTAATCTGGCATTATGGCATATGGGTTACATAGGAAATTATTTGCAGCCCTAGGAAAGAGCCTGCAGCCTGGAAGGGTTTAACATAAACTGTGTGGCCACCCATTCAACTTCCTTGGAAGTAACAAGTGATTTTAGAGACAGAGACTATATGAGGCTGCTGCAGACAGATTTTTTTTTCTACTTAAGCAGATACAACTTTACTTTCCTCACTAACAGTTTTCACTCTGCTGATTGGTGTTGTGAATATAAAATTTATAGCACCTTGAGTGAGTCTGGGAGATTCAGGGCAAGAGTAAAATAAAATGTAATTTCACATCAAAATAACTCACAGAGGAGCTGCTTCGCTGACTGTGAGATTAATTGTCATATTTAATGCATTATAAACCTCTACTTGTTAATTTATATCAAGTCACCCCAAGATTTCCAGGCTATTGCACCAGGCAGTCACTGATGCCAAGGTAGCTTGCTGCTGCAATATTTAAGTCCAGCATGGCTACAGTGCTTTAGGGTACTACTGTTCAATTACAGGAGGATCATTAAAAAATTATTTAATCCAATAGCATCGATACTAAATCAATTCTTCAAGACCAAGGCTTATTCTACAATAACTGATTGTGCTTTAGAAGATCAGTTTAAAAACCTTGAAATTTTGCTTTGGATCATTAAGAGTGGTGTACCTGGACTTCTGAAACCCAGCCCTGGCACAATGAAGACATGGAGACATCGCCTTTCCTCAAATTTAAAGCTGTCCTTGTGCCACAAACCATTGGCCAGACCATGGAGTTATTCCTATCAGCCTACCTCCTTCTTAAGGCTGTTTCCTGAACATTATTCCTGAACATA
This sequence comes from Numida meleagris, assembly GCF_002078875.1. Taxonomy (NCBI): domain Eukaryota; kingdom Metazoa; phylum Chordata; class Aves; order Galliformes; family Numididae; genus Numida; species Numida meleagris. The sequence goes on along the minus strand of NC_034419.1, from coordinate 10,184,823 downwards.
CATTCCTGAACATATGTTAAAGACAGGAGGTGGGGTGAGCTGATGGTTGGATCTGCATTGGGTTTGTCATCCTTGGAGCCCAGCCAGGCCCTTGCCGGTCAGCCTACCTGCCTCTAGCAGAGCCAAGGAGTGGGTTTGGTGACACTGGTGTCAATTGACACTGGTGGTAAGGCACTGGCACAGACTGCCCAGAAAGCTGTGGGTGCCCCATCTCCGGAGGTGCTCAAGCCAGGTTGGATGGGGCCCTGGGCTGCCTGAGCTGGTGGCTGGCAACTGGCCCACTGCACAGGGGTTGGAATGGCATGATCTTTAACATCCCTTCCTCCCTAAGCCATCCTACGATCCTCTGATTCTATAACAGCAATATAATCGAGGCTGTGTAAAGCCAACATCCGTGACACAGGAGTGAGGCCCAGAAGTCTGTTCTCCCAAAGGGAATGAGAGAACTCCTTTAAGTTCAACAGGATTTACATGCTGCACTGTACTGCTGCTACCGCCCGGTGAGCACATTTTCCTTCAGACAAGGGCAGATCATGACAAGCAAAGGAAACCTCTGTTTCAAGCAAATTTAAAGACTATCCATGCATGCTTTAGAGGCACAAATTAACCCCCCTCCCCCACGCAAACCAATCAAATAGCAGTGTCATAAATGCAGAGACATCAGAGCGCAATATCCCCCTCTGACTCTCCTCGCACACCACATACACACACACAATGTTCGTCTCCGGGTCAGTGGGAAAGTTAATTAGAAGAATGGAGTTTCTCATGATGGAAGATACCACCCTGATATGATTCTGAGTCCTCTCTGTGCTTGTGATGAATTACAAATGACAGCAAGGGAAGTGAAGGACACCAGCAGTGACAGTTTGTCAGCCACACTGGCTCTGCGTACGTTTTTGGGTGGGTAACTTTTTCTCCTCTGTTCACTGCACACCACTCTCTACAACACTTTCCTTTTGCCTTCTTTCTCTTTACTTTCATTTCCCAGCAGGTGACTGGAAGGCAGGAGAGAGGGCAACCCCTTCAGCAGACCTTTGGAGCCAGAAGGGAAAGGCTCAGTCAAAAAAGGGAAATATTTCTTATCAAGTGATCTCTCTTCTCTCCTCCAGACTATGCCTCTCTCCATCAATCCAGAAGTCATTGGGAAGATTGGAGCAGGGCTTGTTCACTTGTGGTTCTTCAGTTATTCTTGTATTTTTGGTAGTTATTCATCTACTGCTACAAAGTTCTCACTTTTCTCAGATGTGTTGTTACAAGACATGCCTGCTGTCAGCCTGGTTGAAACATGTGCTTTTATTTTGGTTGACAGTGATTGCAAGATAGGCTGATTTGGGAAGAGTAAACCTGGCAACTGTGCTCATTTTTATCACGACAGCAAACACTCTGTGACTGGTTGGAGCAGACTGCACTTCTGCATGGAAGCAGATGAAACATGTGGCAGTCCTCACCTGTGATTTTAGGACCAAGATAAGGGTTTGAGCACTTATTTCAAAGGATGGCAAATTAAATGAATAATGATAGAGTATACGTTCATGAAAAAGAGTATGACTATGCCTGAGTGAAGACGATTGGTTGTTAACTCCACTCCTATTAAAGTTCATCTTCTGAGAGGCTACATAGCTGCTAAATAAAAGCTGAAATAGATTTCTTTGCCAACTTCAAGGTCATGTTTCTGCAGCATTATGGAATGCATTAAAATGCTCAATTTATGCCCCGTAACTCAACAAAAATATACATGTATCTTATATTAAATAAACCTTTACCAGGATCTCTCCCTTTCTAACTTTATCTCCTTGCCCTTTGTATTTAATAGAGGTGGTTTATTTTTTCCAATTTGAGAAGCTTTTCTTTGCTATATTTGCTCTTTACTCAATGGAAGCCCTTGTTGCCCCAAGGGAAAAAAAAGAGGGACTCGTTATCTTTCCAAGTGAATGACAAATCCAAGGTCTTGAGTCCCCTCTCACCCACAAACCCACTGACCTTGGTCCAGCTACTTATTGTCCTCAGCCTGAGAGAAGAATGGCAACAATCTGAATTTTGTTTGGCTTGTGCCTAAGATTAAGTTCTTTGCCCATGTGTAGGCACACGTCACATTGTGCGTAAGTAACCTGGCTTCTCTTCCTATACCTCCAGAAAGACAAGCTACAGCCCTTTAGTGCCAGGGCACTGAGCACTGTAGGACACTCCAAAACCATGGTTCCCTGACTAGGAAGGGCGTTCATGGACTGAACTGCCAAAATAATAATTTCTTTATCACTCTTCCATTAAGTCTTCTAATTCAAAGAAACCAGATTCCAAGCATTTACTTCTTCCATCCAGCCTGAACTTCACAGGACATTTATATTTTATATATGTCATCACTGAGGGTGGTGAAATGCTGGCACAGGCTGCCCAGAGAGCTGTGGGTGCCCCAACCCTGGCAGTCTTCAAGGCCAAGTCGGATGCAGCCCTGGGCAGCCTGGTCTAGTGGAAGGTGCCCCCGCCTGTGGCAGAGGATTGGAACTGGATGATCTTTAACAATCCTTCCAACCCAAACCAAGTTACAGTTCCATCATTTCACTGCCAGTGAATTACCTTCTGCCCCACTTGCTGTGCTAGTGATTTTCTTGGCTCTTGCAGACCTTACAATGCAACTGGACGGCTTTTGTTCACCTTCTTGCTGCATCCCCTGGGATGACTGGTGGCACCATTTCCTATGATTTTTGCCTGAGCTGTCCTGCCAAATGTTTTCACATTTTGAAGTAGGAGAGGGAGGTGTTTCCTGCAAACAGATTATGAATTGAAATATTTCCCTCAGCTCCCATTCACAGGATTTCTAATGCACTGGGCATCAGCTTAGCCCTCTGATGAATCGAAGTCATTTTGTAAAAATGGCACCTTACTGTTGCATATATATTGCCCCTCTGCAGCTTCCCTGGCATATTTATTCAGTTTACTAGTCAAAACTAGTTTCATGCTACACTAAGCCCAGCAGGGTCAACACCTAACCTATGAAAATCAAGCTGTCTTTTTTCTCTTTGCTTCATACATCATCATCAACCAAAGCTGGATAATAGAAAGCAGGTTTTGATCCCAGAATGATTATTGCTGCTGTTGTCTGGGATTTGACAGGAGGAAAGACAAAGAGGAGGAACATGTGAGTTTGCAGTGGCTTGATCCATCAGACGTCAGAAAAAAGCACGATATGGTTTGTCCTATACAGGAGGGCACCATGTGAACAAGGCCTGTAGGGTTCTGTGGGAAGGCTGCAGATGCAGGAGTGGCTTGATGTAGATGTACAAAAACATACAGAGGGGTTGGAAGAACTGCAACCCAAGGTTCAGGGCAGTAGGATTGATTATGTTATGGTGAAATGTAGATTAAAAATCATCAAATCAGTGGGCTTCTTGGTTGCAGTGAGGAAGGAAATGAAGATCAGGAGCCCTGGAGAGAAGATTGTTGTGTAGTGTTGGTATTAAACTTCTGCAGTGAACTCAAGAACCCACTGCCAGCTAAGAATAGAGAGTGACTTTTTAATGGACTGTATAACATAATGGAGGACCATGGTCTTTCAACCATGCCCTCCGCTACCTCTCAGCTAGAAGCTTCACACAAGCTGCGAAACATCTGGGAAGGCTTCGAGAATAGCTGAAATATTTGGTTCATGTGAACTGTGGGGAAGGATCTGTCTGCACATAATGCAGATAGGAGAAGAAAGGATTGAAAGTGTAAAGGCTGCTCATATTCAGGGCTAACAAACACCAAACTTGCTATGTGACCAGTGGAGAAAACCAGGAGTTGTATCCAGATATCCAAATAAAAGTGTGTAAGCCATGAATATGTGATTCAAACAAGTTATGTACTTTAAACTGTACTTTTTTTTTCCAATTCTCCCTGATTTTCTCCATCAACCACTCTAGGATGGGGTTGTGACTCTTTTTCTTAGTAGTAGGTATGGCAACGGTCATTAGCACTGTGCTTTGAAAATGGCCAACAGTCCACAGCTTTTCATCAGGATCCCAAGGGCCCAGGCAGTATGGGTAGTACCTGCATAAATGGGTACAGCTGCAGAGATGGGTGAGAAAGACAAGACCAAGGACACGTACAGAGCCTGATGTATCAACTGCTGCTCTCTGCAGGTGTCACTGAGACAAACCCTCTTTGGCTGACAAACCCACCAAAAACAAGCCGAGTTCCAAAATGCCTATATGCAATTCTATGGGTTGAGCTACAAAACATACTCAACCCAATCCAACCTAACCCAAACCAACCCAAAATGAAAAAGACCCCAAGACATAATAAGCAGGAGCTGGAACATTTCTTGCCCTCTGTGGAGTAGGCACAGGGGGAAACTTGTAACACAGATGCACTTATTAAAGTCTTGAAAACATAATTAAAACCATGCATTTCCATTGCATGGCATACACTGAGGTGCAGGTTCAGAGCTGTGTGTGTGTTCCTGCCTGCCACACCTGTCCTGATGCAAGGTGCAGCTCTGTGAAGCTGCAGCTCCAGTTGTTGGTTTTACATATCACCATGTTTAGCATGCAACCAGAGCTCCTCACCTGCCTTTCACTGGAACTCAGCATGGCCCCCCTGCTATTGATTAATTTGCGCTAATTAAAACCAGCAGTGTTTCTGCAGAAAAGAAAGATGTGTAAGTGTCAATAAATTATGGGAAATTTCACAGATTAAAGATTGCCAACTTCTGCTTGAAAATAACTAAACAAATGCTAATGGTTCTTTCTAAAGAGCCCAAATTTGCTAACAGGGCTGCGTGAATGGGCTCCACTGCTCTTCTTCGATTTCAGCGTAGCTAATACTTACAGCACTTCTGTGTCTAGGCTAGGAGCTGAAAGACTTCATTTTTTTCAACATAGGTATTTCTGTTTTCAAAGATAATTTATTCATTGCTCTATGCTCATCATTGCCAGCTACTCAAGCCAAGCCAATGGGTTGAATCAAGACTTTCAAGTGCCAGCCGCATGGCAACTCTACAAAATAGAACCCCACAAAGCAACAAGGGAATAAACAGGAATTGCAACAAGCCAGCAATGCAGCTTATTAGCAGCTGCTGATAATAAACCTGCCTGAAAGCAGGTGCAATGAAGGAAACTTTGTAAAACTGTAAAAACAGCTGGAGGCAAGCCTGGCTTTTAAGGGATAAAACTGTATTCAGGGACTGAGAATGCTTGCTATTTATCTCCTTTGCAGGGCACAACAGAGTGTGGAGACTTGGAGAAGCTTCAAGGGACAAGATATGTCTTAGGCAAGGTACTGCCTCCCCCTCTTCCCAATAACCCTCTCTGGGGATTGCAGGAAGGTGGCAACCAACCAGTCCTCTAGGTAGTCGGAGACGAAGGAAGCCCTGCGTGTCTCTGGGGGTGGAGAAATGGCCAAAAGGATCACAGGCAGAGCGAAAAGCTCATCACTGATGATGAGTCACAGCCCAAAGCTTGGGACAGTGAAGTTGGGGTAGAAGGAGATGAGGAAACCCTCGGGCAGGTTCGGATTTGTGCAAAGCACTGTCAGAAATGGGGAGCTCAGGATCAGGGTTGGACTAATGGTTCGGATCCTCTACACAAGGTCTGAAAAGTGCCTTGGATGGGCCTCTTGCATTTCATGGCCTTCTCAGCATGTAAGAACAAGTGACAGGCAAAGACAGAAAAGCTACAGCCATCAGTAATTCTGTTGGCACAGCACTTCATTAGTAGCTGCCACTCTGAGCTCCAGTGCCTTATTGAGCAGAAGGAGCCATCACCTGATGCACAAATGCCAGCCGGTAGCTCCTGGGCACAGAGAATGACGCTATGCAGCCTGCTTAGAACTGAAAGCATCACAAACCCAGCACTACTAATAAGGAGATCCACATCCCTGGGGTGATTCTGGGGATGAAGGACAGCACAGACTAGGCAACCAAGCAGCAGCCTGCATGCAGATTTCCTTTCCCTGCTCTGGTCTCTGTCCTAACCACCCTGCTCCCAGTTTCTGACAGGAAAGCCAAAATACTGCCAGTACAGGTACAGGTGATGCTGGTTATCAAAAGGAGCCTCCCAGTCTCTACGTGATAATCCTCAGGGCACAGCAGCTAAAATCCAAATGCACCAAAGTTTTGCAACTGAAGATGCAGACAGCATCAGCAACAGGCTTCTTCAGCACAGGCAGTGCACTGACTGATTTTCAAGTGGGAGGAGTGAATTTCCCTGGGAAGGAGAAGTGCTACAAGGCCTGACATGATGCCATCGAGGCTCAGGAAATAGAGGCTTGGCAGCAAGAGATGTGTGTGTCATTCATTACAGGTCCAGGCTTAATGACAGCCTCTTGCCCTTGATCTTTGGAGCTGTGTGAGGGAGCACAGGGGAGGAAGAGCTTAAATGTCAGCTCTGCACCGAGGCAAGAGAACTCCCCGCATTAGCAGTGGCTGGCCAGGATGAGGTCCCGTCACGGTGGGAGCATTTCATCAGACATGCTGAGAGCAGCCGTGACAAATCAGGAAGCTCCTGCCGTTGGCTTGGTGGGATTAATTAATTTCCACATTGTCGCTGCCTCCAATTAACTCTGAGGCTGCAGGCTGGGACCTGCTGGGTTTTGGTGGGGAAGGATCGGCAGGGTAATGAAGGCTGGTGTGTGGGAGCTGCTTGGCAGCACAGGGGCAGGGGCTCATCTGCATGTATGGGAAGAGAAATGTGCCTGGAAGGAAGTGGAAATGCAATACCAGTATGACAGCACAAAGTCACACAGTTGGATGCTACACAAGTAAGAATTTCTTTTGCAGTGCTGGGGGAAAGAGGGAGACCTTTGGAAATTTCCCTCTTGGTAGACACAGTCACAAGAAGAAAACTCATCAGAACAAGTGTTTGCAGAAGAAACAGGGAAATATGCTGCCTGGTGGAGTCACCATCCCTGGAGGTGTTCAAGAACCACAGAGATGTGGCACTGAGGAACACTGTCAGTAGGGGTGGGTTGGGGTTGGACTGGATGATCTTAGAAGTCTTTTAAAACCTTAATGATTCTATGGCTGTATGATATTGATGGCACTGTACAAGGCAGCAGCACATGGGTATTTTGTATAGATTATAGTTATGATCAGGTCAAAATAGTTTAAAGTGAGAAAGGCACTGTAGTGGAAATGCTAAGTCACAGCTTGAAGCAGTGATTGAGCAGCTGGTGGGAAGGCAGGGCCAACCCAGGGGAGCTCAGGTGCAAGCAATGGAGGGGCTCCACTCCTTCCCAGACCTCATTTAAGGGTTGGCAGTGGAGACAAGGGTATCTTGCTGGAGATACCTGTGTACCTGAGGCCTTCTGAAGGTATGCAGTGTCTTTCTTTTGTTTCTGTGCCTACTACTTCTGTGTTTGAGCAGATCCTCACTTGTTACAGTCTAGGACTTTGCTGCTTTGCTGTCATTGCTGTGCTTTCCATTGCATTACAGGCTATATGATATTGAAGGCCCTGTGCAAGGCAGTGGTAAAAACTGCACATAGGATATTTTGTATAGATTATAGTTACTATCAGATCAAAGTAGTTTAGACTGAGAAAGGCTCTAGGAGGGAGATGTCTACTGAGAGAAGGCTTTTAGCCAGACACGGTGGGTTTCAGCCTGTGGATTCCCGGGCTCAGAAGGTCTCTGGACCTTAAAATGTCCTCCAGAGCACTTTTTGGCTCCGGAATTGGGCTGTCGCATGGATCAAGGGGGGAGATGAGACTTTGTTCATATAGGTAGCAGACAATATAGGACTGAGGGTGTGTTTTGCTCTGTGCATCATGCTGCGTTTCACTCCTATTGAGGAATGTACATCTGATCTGATACTAACCTTCAGCTGTGATAAATTCATTTCTATCACTGTCACCCCTAATGACCAGTATCTCAAGATGAAAAGGATGTTTTAAAATTGAGGTACAATTTAGCACCATCTAACATGTTGTTAATTGTGGGAAAGACAAGAAAGCAACATTGACAATTGTGGAAACGTTGAAAGAAAATGTTGAATCTTAATCTATGGAGATATCTATCAGGTACTTTATACAACTAACTGCTTAATCTGGCTAAAATCTTCAGAAGCTGCATTCAAGAATCCAATTTATGAAGACTCCGGACTCTTTATAACTAGTCCAGTATCAGATCATAGAAGGGTGGGCAATGCTGCCCTGGCATGTCCAGAAATCTGAGATGGGATTCATTTCATCTTCCTATTTGGAAAAGTACACCTGATCCACTCAACATAGATTTCTTTCATAGGGTAGAAAGGATGATAGATGTTCTGAAGTACAGTTTATCTCATCTTAATATGGACATTAGCATGAGTGCCTGTGTCTCTTCTTGGCTGTAATTGGAGCCTGGGGTCCCAAGCTCAAAAGGAAATGTCTGTCTTGCAGGAAGATCGAGCCAGCTTCTTGCATACTGTAGTCAAGGGTCATATTTTTGCTTTCTTTATCAAGAAAGATAGTTTTTTACGCTGATCCTGTTCTGAATTGCTCAGCATTGTTCAGATGGGTGTCTGTGTGTTTCTCTTCAGGACTCTCTTTCCAAACCCATGAGCACTGTGCCTGTCTAGCTGCCTGCCATGGGCCACCAGGTATCCTTGTGACTGTTGTGGGTGCTGTTACCTTTGGCACTTTCCCAGGCCCTAAGGAAGAATAATTAAATGCTTATTCAACCCAGTAAGCTGCAGAGCTGGGCGAAGAACACAGCTTCTGATCTGTAGACTGTGCTGTCTCTCCGCATCGTGCAATGCATGCTTGCAGCTGGGTTGGTAGGAAGAAAGTTCTTGCCAAGGGAGAAGTGAGCTTTGAATTCTATCAGAAATGCGCAGGAAAGAAATGACAATGTAATAGGCGTTGAGCTGTAGGTGCGGCATTAAACCACGATCATGTGAACTAAACAAGAATCTTTGTGTTCAAAAGAAAGCGTGTGCTTTTCTTCCTTGGAAAATGCACATTCAGAAGATCCCTGGATTGAAGTGGGATGGTTCACAGCAGACAGCATAAACAGCAAATTTTTTTCTCCCTTCAGCAGATCCCCATGTCAAGATCTACCCCTCCATTCCTAAGCATAAGAAACCTTATTTGCAATGAAAGATGATGATGTGCTGAGACTGTGAAAAGATTATGCAAGAGCCCTGGGGATGGCTCAGGCACAAGGCAAAGGAGCAGCTCTGCAGGTCTGTACACTTGTTTGTATTGAAAGGAGCTCTGAGTCATAACCAGAGGGGCGGAAGGTGTCCCAATTTGTGCTACATGTGAGCAAACTGTATATAATCATAAGTTTAGGTGGATGAAGGGGTACTGAGGTGTATCACTCAAATGGAACACCAAGAACTAGAACTGCAGAGGCCAGTACTGATCAGATGGGAGGCACACTGAACCTCATGTCCTTCACAACTTGTCCCCTGGAAGTTCTATATGCAATTGCAAAAAAAAAAAAAAAAGAGAGAGAGAAACAGAGCTGTGTCAGCATAAAAAAAAAAAAAACAACTTCATTCTGCACAGGATGTTGGTTTCCCTTTATTGCCAGCTCCTCTGGATTCATATCAGGAAGTCTGGAAGCTGCACATCCCTAATGAAAAGCAGAATATATTCATTATTAAATTTGAAATGTTCAAATGCAATTTGTTGCTAACAGATTTCAAGGTCTGTTTGAGTGATCCCCATGCAGCAAAACCACTGCAATACAAAAAATGACAAAGTGATTCTGACTGATGCTGGTGCTACATGTGATTGTACCAGAACTTGCTCTGGGTTTGCTTTTTGCTCTCCAAGGCTGCTGATTCACCCTGAGTATAAAAAGGCAATTTCTGCCCTCGGAAGGGTGGCTGCTTAATCTGCTCTTTCCTGCTGAGTTTAGCTGGAAGCTCATAGAAAATATTGTTTATATGCCTGGCAGTTGCTGGCATCTTTGTCATCAGTCAGGCACTGAAGTGATAATAGATGGATATTAATTGCTATTATTGAGGGGAAAAAAATTAATCCCCTACATGTCTCTTTAGGGCTCAGTGTTTGAGAGCAGAGGTACTGTGAGTCTTGTCATCAAGTCCCCTTTCTGTGCTCAGCAGTGCGTCAGGATCAGGCCCTGTTTCTCCTTCCAGTGTTTCACAAGTAGAGACTCAAGTGCCTCTTTTCCAGGAAGGCCCCAGGATCATCAGGCCTTCTCTCCCCAGACTTGCCTACACACGAGGAAAAGTCTTTCATTTCATTAAGAAATCACTTGGAAACAAATCTTGAACTTTCAAACCATGCCATGAAATTTATCTCTACCGCCAGGCAGTGGGTGCTCTTCAGTAATTCAAAGGAAAGCTGGGTGCTTACAAGATATTCCAATCCCTCCCTTTAAGAACTGCTGTAAAACATGTCTGAGAATCAAACCACTCAAGTTGAAAACACACTGCACTCAAACTCAGGAAGGATAAAATACAAATAAAAGTGAGTATTTACAAAGTCTGACTAGACAACACAGTGGCAGGTGAAGAAAGTCAAGGAAAGGTCTCTTAATCCTGTAATCCAGAGAGCAGACCTACAAAATCTCTTTCCTTCCCTGTATTTAAGTTTCTCTCAGCCAGCACTACTGGTGAGATCTGTAGAGGGCCTGGTGGTATGGCTTGTCTGAAAGTGGGAATTCTGGGGAAAACATAATAACAATGCAATCCAGACAGGCAAGTCTAGAGAGCACCAACAGACAGCTTCAATATCCCCCTGTCTCTGCACACTGGGAAGCTTTATTCATGAAATGCCTCTTTATTTTAAACTAAAGCAGTGCCTATTATCTGGTCTCCAGACATCTCAGAACAATGTTTTTCAACAAAGCTGCAATCAAGAGCGCTGTACTTCTGCAGGCCTCATAGCTCTCTCTATTGCTGGAAAATTGGGGGTTACTTTTTAAGTTGCTGACTGGAAACAGGGGATGTATTTCCACTTATCCCAGCAGGAATGCTTTAGGCCCAAGCTACATTAGGTGAATAAATACTCTGAGGCATCTTAAATTTTTGAAGCTGTCTTCCATTTATTCATCATGAAAATTATTCTCTTGTTAAACTGAAGAAGTCAGTTTCTCTGGTAAATATGCAGATGGAACCATCACGGCCTTCACAGATTAGCGTGGACAGGAGGAGCGATGCATGAAGGATGGCTGCCCTGGGCCTGCGCTCTGAGGAGATGCAACCCGCTGAGGTGCTGAGGCGACCAGAATTCGCATGACCACATCAGGATGGCACCAAGCCAGAGGTAATTCACTGTGCTGCTGACAGGCTGGGTTTATTTAGCTGCCTGGGCTCCGTGCCACCATACTGCAGTGAAGTGGGTGCTGGTCAGCTTGGAGTGTGGGCTGAATAAACACGCACCAGCTGGGCTGGGTACACCTGCAGCCCTGTTCTCCTTCCTCCAGCCGCTCATGCTGATGGGAGTGAAGAAACACGTCTTGTTTTCCTTCCTGTATTGTTAGCATTTGCCTGTAGATTTGAAAATGAAAAGAGGTGGTAGTAGTGTGGAGGTCAGACTCTTTTTCCCATGTAATAGCGATAGGATAAGAGGTATCAGTTTTAAGTTGCTTTGGGGAGGTCCAGGTTGGTTATTAGGGAAAAATTCTTCTCAGAAAGAGTGGTGAAGCACTGGAACAAGCTGCTCAGGGAGTGATGGAATCACTGTCCCTAGAAGCCTTCAAGAAAAGGGCAGATGTGTCACTGAGGGATATGATCTAGAGCTGTCACAGGCATGGGTTGATGGTTGGACTAGATGATAATAGTCTTTTCCAACTTTAACAATTCTGTGATTCTGTGTAAATTACTCCCCCCTTTCCGTTCATGATTTTCAGAGCAATTTGAGCTTCATGGTTACAAAAAATGCCCGGAAAAGAAATGTGTCCCCCCTTCTCCATCTTCTCAGCATCCAACACAGCACTCAGTAAATAGTGTTCCATGGCCTCAGAGCACTGTGTGAGGGTTAATGGCTGGGCTTCCCTCCCTGCTCTTGAAACAAAGGAAACACACCCAGGTCGCTAATGCTTCAGTCTCAGGGCTCTCATTGTAATGGGTTCATGAGATGGGCAGCTAAGGTAGAGTTAACCAGGGATCACAGAGACGAAAGACAGTTGATTTCTGGCTCCCTGAGAAAACCATCAACGGAAATACAAAAGGAGTGGTTTTTTCTTAATTTCTGTATTTTCAAAGGAAATTCAAGCCCTGGGATATGATAGCCACAAGCAGATATATTTAATATTAATTATGCTGCTATGTTGTCTCATGCAATTTGGACTTCAACCACTTCATAGTCTCACTGTTTCTGTGAGACCTCCTGCTCACCTCCTTCTCTGAGGGTTTCCTACTCAGGAGAAGGGGCAGTGGTGCTGCCAGGAGTTTCTGCTGTGTCCCACCACAAAGGAGACAGAAATTTGTGGCACTCAGGGCCACGGTGGGGAAACAGGATGAGAAACGCTCTGTCAAAATCCCCTGTGTGGCAGCATTTCCAAATTAAAGTATTTTAATAGAGACAAACACATACACATGGGGGATCGAATCCTTTTATTTTTGGCTGAAATATTTAGGGTTGCAGTCAAAATGTTTTCATTTTTTAATGTTTGTTTTTCTGAGGAATAATTGAAGTTTTTGCTGCGAAGCAGATACTTCACACAATAAATATGTCTTAAAAAAAAAAAAAAAACAATTTAGAGGGAAAATTTTCAACCATCTGTCTGGCTGAAGGACTATTGAAGAGGGAATACCAGGAGTTTATGTAGATTTCTTGCAACTCTTCAAGATCCATTAAAAAGCAGAAGCTTTGGCTCATGTGAGAGAAGGTGTTCCCCTTTCACAAGAAGGGAAACAAAGCAGCAGGGTCGTGTGAAATGCAAGAGTCAAAGGAAAGCAGTTCTAAAACAACTACGAAAAACGTCAGTATATCATTCTAGTGTGCTTTCCCATGGGGTACTGCTGACTCTCCTTGAAAAGAGAAAGGACTATGTTACCCCGCTGCTGTGAAATAACGTTGTTATCCATCATCACCTTCATTAAAATAAGCAGGGCTATTTGTGCAGCGGGCTGCAAGCATCGCCATCCACATCTGGTGTGAACAGCTCCATAGAAATTCCCCTACACCATGGAGCCATGGGTTGGTTCAGGTGCGCATGTGAAGGAGAACAAATAGCAGCAACTGGTGGTTTCTGCCCATGGCCAGCAGCCAAGGCGTTGATTATCATCACGCAAGCAAAGGATCAGCTCATCAGGGGCTTGTTTCTCTGCACTGCTAAGGAGCTTAGTGCAATAGAGGTTAGCTTGATTCCAGGCACAACAGCCAAACTGGCAATGCAGACTCCTCCTCTCCTTTCCTCCTGAGCCACCCCTCTTTTAGCATAAATCCGTAGCTCTGGGCCCAGAAGTGGTGGGTGAAATACAGCGGACCCTCCTCCACACTCTCTGTCAGGCGGCTTTCTGTGGTTTAGCCCTTCCAAAAAATAAAAAGAGGAGGGGAGAATCTCTAAACATTTTCTATTTCAGAACAGATTTCATCTTCCATAGAAAGTAATACTGCCTCCAGCCATGTGTAACTTATTTTTTATCCAACGGAGTATATGGGCTTATAACTAGATCCTGATAGGAACCCGGGTTTAAAACATTATTCACAGCAGGTTATTTGATCTTTATTTGCTGAATGCACTCAGCTGAATCCCTATCTCCAAACAATATGAGAAATAAAATGCTGGGCATGCTTCATTGGCCAGCCAGCTCATCTTGATTTGCAGAGATGACTACATCCCTCTCAGCAGTTTCAGAAACATACTGTATCCTAGGCACTAAGATGGAGTTTTTCCTTCCTCTTTTCCCACCTGAACACTTATCTTTTCTTGCTTTTTTCCCTTCCCCAATTAGGAGCTTTAAAAAACACTACAGCCCAGCCCTTTTCTTTCCTTTCACTAGGGCTTTTCGGAAATTGTTCTTCCTTCTGCAGACATTGAGATGCTCCTTCTAAACCACTTACCATCTGCTCATGCGGAAGGTCAGATGATGATAACCTGCTCAGTAAGACACAGGACTTTGTGGTCACCTCAAGAAAAGTGGGTTGGAGGAGACTGTGAGACCCTGGCAAAATGATAGCTACTTCATTTAGTTAATATCATCATAGAATCATTATTAGAGTTGGAAAGGACTCTTAAAGGCCCTCTGGTCCAACCCCCTGCAATGAACAGGGACGCCTCCATCTCCATCATGTGCTCAGAGCCAGTCCAGCCTGACCTCGTGTGTCTCTGGGGATGGGGCACAACCACATCCATAACATAGCTGATGTGACATACGTTAAGGCTGACCCTGTCTCTATCACATCAGCTTTGCAGCAGCTTCTAGCCAAAGCAAGTAAAAACTGGACTTGGACATCGCTTTCTTTCAAGAAAGCCCCTGATGACTATGAACCGAATTCATTACTAAGCAGGACAGGGAAGTCTTTGGCTGTCCTAAAAGAGAAGCCAGAGATGCTTGGGGAAAGAGGCTGAGCTGCACACAAGGAGGTCAGTTTCTTCATTCCCTTTGACTTTTGATGAGATATGCCTTTGAAAATCCTCCCTCTGATATCCTGAGATAAAAGTCTCCAGCTTCCAGACCAGAGCCCAAGCACAAAATATACTTCAGAAACTCCAGTGTGGAGGGTCCTGCTGTGGCAGGGCTTTGGGGATGGTGTGCAAGTCCTTGGCAGACATCGCTGCATAGGGACGGTGTCGTGAGACTGGCCAGCTTTTTGCACCATTTATCGCAGATACGGTAGGCCAGGGCTGCTTTTCACATGAATGCCAATAGCTCTTCTGTTCCCTCCCCCTGGACACATTTCAAAGCCCATCAGCCCATCACAACTAGCTCCTCCTGCTTCCCTTTCAAAGGCATGTCATGAGGCCATCTTGCTCGCGGGCAATGCGTAGGTTATGTTCATTTTTCCTGGATGAGCGCAGAGCAGTGTCATTGACCCAGCTGACTGTTCCTGCACATAAACACATATTAAAACCACCCCCTGTTGTCATTAACTGACTCGCTGTACTGTGCAATGTGGCAGATTTGGCCCTGTCCTCCTTCACATATAGCTCAGGACTGTCAACAAACCTGGATTGAGGCAGCAGTGACCATGATGGCTCTGTGGTCAGAGGGCAACCACTCAGGGCGTGTGTGGTTCAGCAGGGAGGAAGGGGGAGATTCGGGGAGGTGGGGATTGGATGTCTCACTTTTATTTCCCAGTAATTAACCCTGGAAAAAGAGAAGAGGAAAAAAAAAAGAGAAACACAAACCAAACAGCCCGGGATGCAGCTTTGCATGGCTGGATTAGAGTCACAGTTGGCCTATCCCCTTGGGAACACTGCTCTGCTATTAATAAAAAGATAAACAAGCCTTTTTATTTATTTATTTTCCCCTCTCTCTCCCGTTCCTTTGATTTCTCTTCTGCTTCAGGGAGTGCTGCTCCCATCCGCCAGCTCTGCAGAGGGAGCGTTTGCAAATGGAGCGTATGCGAGGGGCTGCTTTAGGAAAGGCAAAAATCAAGGGTGGAAGGAGTAAGGGGGGAAAAAATGGGCAAAAAAAAAGATTTTAACCATTTCTAGCAATCTCATCCCCTAGCAGGACTGGCAGAAGCAATGTCCTTCATTTATTCCTCTTGCACTGCTGCAGCTTCAGGTTTGGTTCCCATGGGCTTCCTCTAACTCCCCGAGGCCATCCCTTGTCTATCCCTCGCCACTCCTGGGGCAGCTGTCTGGAGCCCCCTGCTGAGCTGGAGACAGCTTCTGGTTTTGTGGGGTCCGCCTGGGATTAGGGGCTGTCAGGCAGAGCAGGTGGGGAAGAGTCATGCACTGAGGAAAAGCTAATTGCCCGCGTTCACACAAGGTGATGTTTGTATCTAAAGCATCAGCAGAGTGCAACGGATCTCCGTGATTCAAGAAAACACAGAGAGGTGTCAATCAATGTCAGGTTATTTGCTCTGGAGGAGATTTTGCCAGCTTTGTGGGCAGGACTGGGAATGGATTGAGCTGCAGCTGCAGTAGTTCTAAACACCTGAAAAATATTTCACAAAGCTCCTAAATTAATGGTGAAAATATTTGTCAGGCTGCTTTGCTTGATCCTCAGAAGAGGGGAAAAAATGCAGACTAAATGGGAGAGCAAACAGAGAACTGATGTCAGGCTATGCACACTCCCTGTATGCATGTTTTGGTGATCATCTCACCAGTGCCTCTGTCCTTGACCTGAGAGAGATTTGGCTTCTGAAGGGACAGGAATGATCTGGAGAAGGTCAGAGCTTGGTATGGTACTGCTTATTGCTCCAGAGACACACAGTTTTTGAACAGTGTGCAGTGGCTGTCAGCACAGATGTCCTCCTGGTAGGGGTTGTCCCCATGCTCTGTGTGTCCCTTTTGGGAGCCACAGATATGGTGCACCCGCTCCAGTCTCTGAATGGCAGAGAGGATCCCTACACAGACCTGAGGCCAAGAGCTGCTTCGTTGGGGACCTTTTGTCTCCTGGACCATCCCTCCAGTCTTTCCATCTGCGCTGCATTGTACTTATTTTAAAAAGTTGGAAATAAAAGCACTTTCTGCTTTTTTGTTCTCGGCAGAAGGGAGAGCAGCAGTGGACACTGCTGATGAGGTGTTAATGGTGACATTATCTAGAAAGGGGCAGCCAAAACAGGATGTGTAAAACCCCACCCAGGCTGCCCTTTCATTTGCTGTTACATGGAGTGGAAGATCGGAAAGCATATTTCTGGGTAATTAATTCAAAGAGTGATTCTAATGGCTAACGTTGTCAGTTTTGACTGCAAGGGAGGTCTGGGGCTGGAGCGGGCAGTGAAGGGGAAGGAAAATGCTTGGAGGTCACCGGCAGATGTTAAAATATTTTGACAACCCACATCCAAGAGGCTAACTTAGCGAAATGCTTTGGCCAGCACCTTCCAAGAGGTCTGAAACTGAATTAATTTGTTTTTCTCCTGTATAGCATACATGGCTTGGACACTGGCTTGTCCATAAATCACCATTCTCCATTTGGTCAGCAGCACCATCAATCACTCCCTGCACCCACCACCCTGCTCTCTGTGCCACTGCAGAACCACCGTTAAGAAGGATTTGGAGTCTCTTGAATTTAACTCCCAAATTTTCAGTGACACGGAGGGTAAGCTCTGCCTTCATCTCCACTGATTATTAAAGTCAGTGCGGCAAAGGTCCTGCACCTGTGTATGGAAATATACCTGATCCGTGGTGCTCGGGAAATGAAATTAGGAAGCTCTATTCATGGTGTTATTATCTCCGGCTGCTTGGAAGGATTTAATCAAACTGCTGCAGCTTGCTGATGAGGATGTCCGCAGCTTGCGAGTTTGGTTCCCCTGCACTTCATCTCTCTGTGGCATTTACTAAACCCCTCCATCCTACCCCAGCGGGCTTGGAGTCAAATACAGCATTTGTAAAGGATTTGCTGGGGACCATTCTGCCGAGGTTTTTCAAAAGAGTTGGTCAGGAAGCTGGAGAGGCACAGCTCCTGGCAGTCGTGCTCATTGGCTTTCACTGCCTTTTTTGTGCTTCAGAGAGCACTTGGAATAAACAGACAGGGAAAGAAAACTTGTGAATGCAGAAAATAACTGGGAGGATCTTTGATTCAAGTTTGATTTCTGAAACAAGGTTTGGGTCAAGACTTACTCTTTTTGATCTCCTTTGCCTGTATCCAGAGATGGATTCAGTCCTGCTACGTACCATTTCAACCCTTCTGCAGCTCCTACACTTACTGTAACATGGTGTGTTGGTAAATTGGAAAGCACATCCCTCATTTTCTGTCCTACACTTCTGTCATGCATGGAGAAATCTATTGTTTTTCCACCTAGGCCTGCAGTGGCCGCACTTCAAGGTGGGTGAAGGCACACCATGTGCCTGTACCACTTGCAGATGCACACATGAGGTTGATTGGACCAAAGCTGGCAGATTTCCACTCCAATTAACCACATCCATTTTGTTCAGCTCTCTCAAAAGCGGAAGAAGGAAGATATGCAGACATGTATGCAGACATGGACACACACAGCATTACTGGTTCCAATATGCTAGTGCAGACCAACACAAACCTGGAGCAGAGTTTCACCAGCCTGGGTCTCCCACAATTTACTTTGTTAACAGGCTTGTGGCTGTCAGCTGGAAGCTGGTGTACCACTGGAGGAGTTGTACAGCACTGGAGATGTGCGAATCCATCCACAAAACAGATGTGCCTTTCCTTGGTATGCAAACTCTGTCTCTCCATACATTAATTAGATAGGTGCTTGCCCTGTTGGCTGGTTAGCTATATTCGGGCACGCACCTGGACTTACTGCAGGGCTAAATTAAGCATGAGACTCCAGCGTGCAAAAGTTCTGATCATGTCAATTATATATATACTTTTTTTCCAATTCTCTAAAGCTCCCAATCCAATAAGGAAGAAGGCTGTGTGCCGGCAGTCTGTCTATCTGAACACATTTTTCATTACCAGTGCTGCAGGATGGGAAATGAACAGCAGCATCTACATACATATGCAATTAAACCATTCCTTACACAATAGCCACTTGCAGGTACCCCTGTAAAATCAATAACCAGCGCTCCCAGATCAGCAGCAGTCATCAGTCCCTCTTTGCAATCAGTAAATAGCCTCTCCCTCTGGCCCCAAACAAAGGATGCAGGCAACAGAAGGCAGCCGCAGCCCTTGCGCTCCCCTCTGAGCAGCTGCCAAAAAGTCCTCTCTCCCCTCGTGTGATCATAATGGAAGGGACGGCTCTGCTGGGGTGTGCTGGCGCGTTCTGCCTCGCTGCCCAGCGCGGGATGCTCTCCCTTCACGCTCCGCTGCCTTGGAGCTGCACGCAGGAGTTGCCTCCAGCAGCCCTTGCCAGCCCCTGGATATTTTGGACACTGAGTGCTGCATGAACAATAGGAACGCAGCTCTTGGCCAGGAGTCGAGGCCAAGCAAAGAGCTCCCGGACTGTGACCAGTAAAAAGCAGGAGAGATTTTCTTCTAGCGCTGTATCATGAAGGGGAGTGGGTGGCTGGGAAGGGCTTCTCTCTCTCCCTGTTTATTCTTGTCGAGGAGAAATCTTTGCCTGCTGAAGGAGTGTGAAAGCACCAAGTGCCCATTCAGGCTGTAAGATACACCAAGGACTTTAGCGCTAACTCACATTAAAGCTCTCCATGGCAATGGTGTGAATACATGTAGCATCAAGCAGAAGCAGAGAGCTTCTGGGATCAGAGAGGGTTGTACTGGTCAGGGGAAACAGGACAAGCAGGGCAGCTTTTATTCATTCCAGCCCCAAATATCTCTGCAGTTCTACCTTGCTCTGCAAAAGTCTCCCAGGTTCACTTGTTCCTCTGAGATTTCTTTCATCCTGCTTAGTGAGCTCACAGCTGCAGCTGCTGAAAGGTCTGAGCTGCATTAAAGCTTGGAGCTGGGGAACAGATCTCCTACAACTTGGGGCAAGAGGGGAAGCCCAGGCTGAAAGAACCAGACCTGGCTGAGGTGATCCCACAAGGGGCTGCAGTCCCAGCTCTCACCATGCTGAGAACTCAGGAGAAGGGGACCCCAGCTGCTTGTGGGTGGGTAAGTAAAAGCACAAAGCTGCAATACTGCTATTATCTCCAATGCCTTCAGAAATAACCCTTTATCCCAACATCTGGGAGAGCAGTCCTCCTCACTTGTTAATGTGCTTGCTTAAAACTGATGCCCTTAAACTTCTGCCAGTGCTGAAGTTAATGTATTGCCCTTTTCCATCTCAAGTGAAGCTGTGCTGGGCTGATTCCTGTCAGGACTGTATAATCAGAGATGGAGGAAAACTTGGGAAATGGCTCTTAGGAGGTACCTCCTGGGTTGAGAGCAACTGCTTTTTATGTTTGAAAAACAGTGTTTTTCTGTGAAAAAAGAAAAAGTTATGTCTGCAAAACTTCTACAACTTAAAAATGACTTCAGGCTCTCTGTGAAATCCCTTTACTCTCACTCACAAAGGACAAAATACACTATGTCTGCCCAGAACCAACAAGGGGAAAAGGGAAGAGGTTCTTCTCCACCAGGACAGCATACAGATGCTCTAGGAAGAGCCAGAATTTTTCTTCAGGTTGAGGATGGATAAAAAGCCCAAATCCCAAGAGCAGCACCAAATCTATGCTTAGGATGACTAATTTTGATTTCTCATACACACCCTCGCCCTTTGCCCTGCTAAGGATGTCAGCCAGCCAGTGCTTGTCAGACTAGGTCTGAGCCAAATGGGAGCAAATGCAGCTGAGGTGCTCGTAGCCTTGTGCAGATCTTGGGGTGATGTTGACAGACACTGGAAATGAGGTGGACAAGATCTCCTTGTGCTAACATAGGATCAAGAGCGGTACAGGATGGTGAGTGACGTAGTTTAGTGGGCATGGTGGGGGTAGGTTGATGGTCGGACGTGATGACCTTAGTGATCTTTTCCAACCTTAATCATTCTATGAGAAACTACACCTGCATGGGAAAATCATGCTGCAGACAATGCATGAGGACCGCTCTTTTGGGAATGGATAAATGGGCAGTGAGGTTCCTGGAACGGCCTCACCAGAGGCTGAAAAATGGCAAAACAGGAGAGCACAGGCTGGCGTCGTGCCTCGCTGGCAAAGCTTGCTGGCATGCTGGGGAATGGAGAAGCAGAGAATGATTTTGGCCAGGATTCAGCATGCGCTAGAAGTGGCGTGCATGTGTGAGGGCTGGATAACCAAGGTTTGGCAGGTGTGAGAATAAAAAGTGGTTTTTCTGTTCTGTTGCAAAACCCAAAATTTCTTGGGGAGAAAAATAAGCGTGAGCCACATTATTGGAGGAAGAAGGATGCCGGTCCCTGGGGAGGGGGGAAAGATCATTTGGGATATAACTTAAAATGCTGCATTTGATGTGAAACAATGCAAAACATTTGACCCTTATTTCTTTAAAAATCTTTTTGAAGATTCATTTTCTAAATGGAAAATGCCATTCTGAAACAAACAAAAAATCCTTTAGAAAACACTTCATAGCAAAACACTGTAACATTTCCAAATATTTATTTCCCTTTGAAGGTGTTGCAGTGCAGTGTGCCACACTTCCCTACAGCATTGCCCTGCTCTTTTTATTCAGACTAAATCATTTTCTCAATGTAACCTTAGCAGTTTTCGTTCCCTTGAAGATCTTCTTTTTGGGATGAATCTACAATTTTCTGAAAGTATCTTTTCAGTTTTAGTTCAGACTGAAGTAAATTAGCAGAGCCGTTTTGGGGAAGGAAATACTCCGTTTAGTTCCTGCTGTTAGAACTGCTGATGGCCTCCATTAACAAAACATCACTTTCATAAGACATGGGCTCATCTGAAAGCACAGAGAAGACCTGAAAACAGAGCTGAGGAATGATAAAAGAAAAAAAAAAAGGCATAAAAAGGCTACTTACATTTATGGGATTTTTTTAAAATAGCATTTAGATGGAAAACTGATTCCCCATTTTTGTCTCTGCTGGTATTTTTTCTCAGACTATCTGAAATTTTGGGAGTTAAGGGGAGAAAAAAATCTTGTATTGCACCATATATGCCAGAAGAAATGCAATACAATCTGATTTCACTTCTTTCTCGCACGCCTGAATGTGCTCATTTTTGCTTACAAAAGGAAAGACACAAAAGAATTGTAAGAAAAGGAATCAGATGGTGCCGCCCGATACTGTTTCACAGCTAAAACGTGAAAACAAGCCCAGCTTCTTCTGCCGGCACTCAGGTCTCAAAAAAAGGGTTATTATTCTTTTTAAAGGGAATTCTCTTAAAGGGAAATTGCTCCAAATTCAACGAAAAGCACCATTTATTACAACTGAGCAGAGCAGTTGCCTCCTGTGGCTGATGCAAGGAACACGCTTGTCCCTTTAGCAGCACGGGTACCCAAATTTGCTCTCCAGGTCTCCTGACACCACTACATCCCTTGCAGACAGATTTTAAGGATCCCTCTTGCTTCTTGGGGCCTCACCCCTTAGTTACCCCTTCCTAGAGCCATGGACAGTATTGAGACATCTCAAGGTCCCATGCCTGCTGGGACCATCACTCCTCTTGCCAGTCCTGGACTCTTCCCAGCTCCACGCTGGAGTTCCAGACCCAGATGAAGGTAAACAGAGCAAGATAGCCCAGTGTGCACTGCAGAGGCTTTGCTGATAACTACGTGGCTCTCAGAAGTCTCAGCAGTGAGGAAAACAAAGGGTGTTTTGTGCCTTGCAATCGTTGCATAAACGTAAACAGTTTTACCTCCTCCTGTGTCTGTGTTTCTGGATATTTGACACAGTGCATAAGCACAAATAGATTCACCCCTCCCTCTCTCAGGGCTATTGCTCCTCTCAATAGATGAGTTTCAAAGGAGCAAATCCCTCACACACACTTTGAGGAAGGGTACATCCCTCTACATCCCTTCCTGTTCCCACCTTTGACTCCAGAATTCAGTGGCTTCTTACTTTGTTCAGGTTGGGGGAAGGCTAGGAGAAACCGTGGTCCTGATATCATCTAGTCTGAATGCTTTATGCCTTCCTTAGATGCTTGCAAAGTAACATATTAGCACCAAGCACTGGGAAACTATCATAGTTTTTAAGTTCTTCCTAGGCAAACGGCCACATTGGAAAAACTTGCAGCAGTGCCCCATAGCCAAACTAATGCCAGCCACGCAGCCTAGTGCAGCCTGAAATCTTGACTTGCCACATCACCATCCATTTGCTTTATAAACCTGGGCGAGTCATGGAGCTCAACTGTGAAACGGGAAGCATTTGAATGTTTAATCCTAGACACTTCCAAAGCTTCAAGTGAATACTTGTTCAGGGAAAGATCCCAGTGTGTAAGGCTTTATCACCTTGTGGTTATCTGAATAATCCTTAATATCAGATCCCTCTTGCCTGATTTCTGCTGTGGTTAAGAAGCCTTAAGTACATAGGTCATTCTGAAAGTAATGCCTCCTATTTATTTCCATGGAAACTACAGCAGATATAGCATTTTGTAGCTGAGAATTTGCTCTATCAAATAGTGTCATTGTGCTCTTTGTCAACAGTCACCACCATTACCTACACACTTCACCAGCAATGAACAAGAGCCTGCGTGCCACGCTCGTAACTGTATAGCTGTAGCAAAAGCTTATCCTTCACATCACTGTCACCACTGCTGAAATGCACCGCCCACTGCCTCACTGTGCTCACGCACACTGTTTGGTCTCCATAAACGTTGAGCAAGCACTGATGAATGTTAACAGGTGCAATTTTTTCTATATGGAGGAATTCATTGGCGCTCCTTTGCTTCATCTGTTGTATGGCAACAAAATGTAATGGAAGATTGGTGGGAAGGTTCAGTCTGTACCACCAATATCCGCCTCTGACATTGTGGGCCAACCTAATGAGATAGGAGGAGGCACTACTTCTGGAGCAGCCCTCATAGAAAGAGTAAGTAGCCTAAACTAGTAAGAAATATGTCCTAAAGCATTCAGCTATGGATCCTAACTTCAAGGAATATCTGCAAAGGACTGAGAACTGGAAAATAAGCCTTGCAATTTTGGCCCTGGTGTCTCAAAGCAGAAAGGGATTGCTCCTAGACTAGAGGCAGCAGAACTACCTCCACCAATCATACCAACAACCTGACCGTCTGCCTTTTACCACTTGTAGCAGGGCCTGATAGCTCACTGAACACAGGTAGAACACAGGCATCCCACCAGCTCTTAACTCTTCCTTCTCTGCTCTTTAGCTCCCACAAAGCAGAAGGAAAACAGGATAAAGACAAAGACATACAAGTGGAGCTCCTTGAACTTTGTAGGTAAAAAATACCTTCAGGAGTAGTTAAATAGCCATAGTGAAGTGGGAACTCTTCAAAACACAGATCAAGGGAAAATTCTACCCTGAAGTTCAGGAGGGCAAGAGTTACACCAGCAATTTGTAGAATATTTTGTTGCCCAGATGGTGCCTTGAACATAAACTGTCAAAGTCATTACTCTGACTTTATTATCAGGGTTATGTTTTCTTTATTCCTTTTAATATTCCATATGCTGGTCATATAATACATTTCTTTGTATTCTTCTTCTCTTTTATTCTCTTTGTTTGTTCCATTCATAACTTATCACCTTCTGGTGGCAATTTAATTATTGGATCTATATTATTAGTATCTTTTTTTTTTAGAATATAATAAAAAATTTCAGTACAAAACACTGCAAGTAATTCAATTTCCATCAGTGAGGGAGGAAGTTAGATGCATTCAATGAAAGAGAGGAGAGAACCTGACTATAACATTTTTAATAATAACATAATAGCATGTTGTACTTTTTAGCATCTTGCATTTGGAGAATCTTGTGCTTCATAATCATTAATATTGCTTAACTTTTCCATTGCAGTTTTCATCTATCACTTTCACAGCACTTTCTGAAGTTAAATCAGTATCAGCCTCTCTGTTTTGCACCCAGGGTAAAAATGTGGAAGTGAATACAGCCAGCCAAGATTACTTCTTGGATCAGATTCCAAGTGTCCAGGAATTCCAGGCTGAAGTTCTTTCCATTAGATCCTGCTGTCACCTAATACAAACTGCTGCTGATAGCAGGTTGCAGATTTGAGACAAAAGCAGTGAAGTGGTTCTTCAGTTTGCCTGGGTTCCTGGAACTGACAGGTAGGGACATGGATGCTCTGGGTGCTGGAAATGTGCATGGATGCAAAAGATTGCTTGAATAAACCCACAGAAGCAAAACCCATAAAGAGTCACTAAGTACAGAGATGCCACCTTGGACTTAGAAGCTTCCTGACCTACAAATCATTTGGTGCAGTGTTTGAAGGAAGGTGGTTATGATGGCTCTATCCTCTTCCCTAGGCATCAGCACCAGAGATGGCATGCTAGGCTGGAGATAATATTTTTATCTAGCCTCACTGGCACGTTAACCTGGAGAGAAAGAGGTCATCTTCTAACTCAGGACCATGCCTGCATGACTTGGAGCCTGCATCTCATTGTCTGATGGGAGAAGCACCATATCCAGGGCAAGGTCTTTCTTTTGCAGGCAGACCTCTGTGTCTGCATGGTGGCTCACTGACTTATCCACTGGTACAAGGATCCTCCAGAGTGGGTCTATGGACTTAGATCCTAAGCAGGAAGCAATAGATTGTGCTATGCATTCATTTCAATTTCTTTACTCCGTGGTAAGTTGGAAAAATTACCTAAGAATTAGTTTTCACAAAATAATATATATGGTACTTCAAATTGGCGTTTTTAGTCAACTCTAATTTCTTTGTCAAATAAGTAGGTTCTTGCTTTTTCTATCCATAAAGACAGTTTTGCTTCTGAGACTCCTAACTCAGCACTCAGAATGACAGAAGTTGTTATTTTCTGATCACTAGAGTGTTTAGAGAAAGAGCTTTCCTTATTTTCCTTCTTTTTTAAATACCAGCCAGTTTTCTCTTCTGTAGATCAAAGCTTTCATGACTTTTTTGTATGTTTGTTTGTTTGCCTGTGCAGTTGTTTCTCAGGGTCAGAAATGATTTAGAATGCAAAGGAGAAAAAGAAATAATCTTTTTTTTCCCTTTAGCTTTTTAAATGAAATTACTATAAACATTTTTGAGTCCAAAATTAACACACAAACTCAAAACACCAACAAAAAAACTGGGGGGAGAGAAGGGAGAAAGAAAGAAAGAAAGAAAAAAAACAACTAGGAACGCATTCACAAAACTACCATGTGTGTAGCAGATCTTTTTTATTTTTTTTTTATTACCAGGGAATTATTGTATCTGCGAGCCAAAACAACAGTACTCCCTGATGCCAACTCCAGCTGTTCCTCCCTTGTAAAATTTATGAGCTGTTTTCAAGAGCCTGAATAGATCTTGTGATGGAACTTCAGTATAGTCACAAAGATATTTTTAATTGCTGCGACGTTGTCAGGTTTCCTTGCAACACAAAGCGTGCTGTTAGTTGGCTGATTAGACAGTGTGCTCCTGGAGATGCCAGCCTGCCGGGTCACTGAGCTAAAGGAAGAAGTCCAGCCAGACTTCAGATTTACTCCAAATCCTTGCTGGGAACACCAACAAATGGGCTGATAAAGGCAGGCTGAAGTAGTTCTAAACAAATGAGTGCACTAGTGGGAGAGTTTGGTATCTTTCCACTGGGCTCTTCACAGAGGTCCAAGTGGCATTGCACACTGTAGGCAACTGCATGTCAGTACTCATGCTTTGTGAGGGTTTGTGACTGAGCCTGTGGTAGATAGAGGAGCCTGGCATCAGTCCAAAACATCTCACTTTTCTTTCTTTAGGTTCTGATGTAAAAATGACGTCGTGAACACAATTTGTCATTAGAAGTCCTCTAGCAGGTGTCATGGAAATAAGAATTTTATCTCACCTGATCAACATTCAGATTTCATAATTACAATTTTATTTTATGTCTCTGATTCCCCTAAGGAAAAACCCAATAATTTATAAAATCCTAGAAAAGACCATGGCTTCTGCATGAGCAGACCATGCAGCAGCATCACTTTAGGAGTGGGTAGTCCAGCGAACCTGAAGCCAAGGTTAATGTCACTGTGTTCAGCTAGCTGGAGGCTTTTAGCTCAAGTGCTCCACCCTCTGTACGTGCTCCCAGACACCAGGAATGGATAAAGAAGCACAAAGAGGTGACATGGATTATGCGGCCACAAACCAGCAAGGCCTGTGCCATTTCTGAGCTTGTGGCTTTATAACATTTTGTGCCACAGAGGTGTCAAACCTCTAAAGATCTCAAGACCTATAAGACAATAGCCTTAAAATGTCTGCCAAGGACATAAAATAAGGCACATAAAAAGTTAAAGAGGAAATGGGAAAAGCAGTGGGATTATTAATTGCTACTATTTAAGCAAAGCTGTCTGTAGTATTAGGACCCTTTGTGGCTTGACATTTGTAGTCTCAGTAAATTAGAGTAATAAAAGAAATAGACCTCTCTGGACAGAGGTAAAATTAGGTGTAATACCATGGGTTACTAGTTAGTTCATGATCCTTCAGCCTATTGAAGATAAAGATCCCTAAGGCCTGTGCTGCCATCCCTAGTTTGGCTTGTGCAGAAGAGATTGGGACACATCCCCACCGGGGGGCACAAACTGGCCTAGCTGGCCTGCAAAGAAAGTGGTGCTGGTAGCAACAAAGTCAAAGGACTGATGTGGAAAATCGTGACTTCATCCTCTCTGCCCCTTGGAGATTATTTGCATCCATAGGAGTGCAAGGAGCAATCAACCCTTCTCTCTTGTCTGTCGAACCATAGAGCGTCTAATCCAAATCTCTGTTAATATTTCATTTGAGTTCAGTAGACTTTGGAGCCAGCCCCAGGCTCAGACTTAGCATGTCTTTTCGGAAGCTCAGTATCTGATTATTATTAAGATGTGAGAGGCTCCTGTGAAGCAGAAGCCTGAGCATTCCTGTTGAATTGAGACTTGAAGCACTGAATGTGAGAAAAAGTTGATCTGCTGAGCTGAATCTTCCCCCATGCTCATGAAACTCAGTACTGCTCCAGGAACACAGGGAAGATATGGAAATAGTGCATTCAGGTGACTAGAGATATTTTAGCATGATACCATGTAGCCTGCAGTTCCTATTGTGAGCAGCTTTTAGGAACTTAATGCTCTCTGGGACCTTGGCTAAGAATAAGCTTAGGTGCTGTGTATATCCACAAGGGACTTTGCGCTTGCTCTGAACTGTGGTGGTGGTAGAGTGTCTCCCCTGCTCTGCCTTGGTATATAAGCAACAGAAGAAATAAGAGACTTAATGGCAGCAGACACTCAGTGATCAAAGCTGGTTTTGAGTACCTTACCTTATATCTTATATACCTTATATATATCTTATATACCTTACATCTATCTTATAAACCTTATATCTTGACTTGGCCAGAGAGTTTTCAAAAGAGTTAGGAAGTAAATAAGAAGACTCCTAAGCCACCTTCTTTTTTGTTTATTTATTTTTTAATAGGCTTCATTGATACGACTTGATGTAATTGATAAAGGGGATTGTAACTTTGACCATCACACTAGTGCAGTCTATCCATAGCTGCTTGGTCTTTTTACTACAGTTTTGAGTTTGCTCAAAGATATTGTGAGTAGTTTTGGAGCCTGTAATGCGTGATGGCATGTGGACTGAATGTAACATGGCTCCTTCCCGAACAAGGAAATAACTGCATAGCAGTCGCCAGAAAGAATGACACCTTCCCTAATGTAAACTGGTAGAATCAGCATCCTCCAAAATGACTGAGAGAGATGCATAAAGAGCTCACCTCAGCCTAATGAAGTCTCATTAGTGGGATGCCAAAAAGGAACCTTCATGCCATGGCTATTTTAACCACAGGAGGACCACAAATCCTGTACGTGCTCAGGCAAAGAGGCAGAGGTCTGTCATTAGCAGTCTCTGAGTTACACAGGTAGATGGCAAAGCAACGAGTAGAGAGCCGTAGCCGTCTGTCCGATAAAAGAAAGATTAACAAAGAGTCTGTCAGTAGGAGCCTGCTAGTGAGAGATCCCCATAATGGCAGAGCAAGTGAATAGCATGTGTTTAAAGAGCCCATAATCCTATATTTACACAACAGTCCTTAATGGCTCATTCAGAGCCATTGCAAAGAACCAAGTAAATAGTGTTGTTAGAAAGTCTGTTACTTTATATTTACTCACTAGACCGTCTGCTGTGGGAGCTGTGAATGTTGTGGAGAGCTAAAAGGAACATTCTTTTTATTTTTATTTTTTTATTTTTTGGCTATGAAAAGCTAGCTAATAATGATACTGAAAACCACTTTCAATAGGAACTATACCTTCACTTTGCACCAGTGAAGGAGAACAACCATTAGCACACTTTGTCAAGGAAAGGGATGCATTTATCATCACCTGGAGTCTTTTCATAGAGACTGGATGTGCTCTAAAAGATACACTCTTATTCAGCAAGACGTTATTGAACTCAATAGCACTCACCTGTGTGGAAGGGAAAACTCATTCTCTTCACTGCAAGAACTAAGAGGGTATAAAATGGTCTTTATTATGTATATATTATTCAAATTATCTAAAAAAAATGAACTGCATTTGAGAAAGGACACTAAAATTATTCTATCAAATGTTTATTCATGTAAACACAAATATCTTTAGTAAAGCCAAAACTATACACACAAATTAGAGTGAAGCAGACAGCTGATGAACATGTGAAAATGAAGGTGACATTAAATATTTGTAGATTTGCACTGCAAACAATTATAAATCCAGACTTAGTGGTCAGTTATGAAATGAACTATATATCTTGCGAAGTCCACTCAAACATAAAAAAAATCACAGAAGAAGCCAAAACCTTCAGTTAATACCTACTATTTTAGATTTCTGAAAGTCTGTTCAAGATCCTGTCTGAACCTTAACTAATTGATCGTCAGAATTCCCATGAGCTATCAACAAGCACTGGAATGGAACAAGTTATTAATAAGAAATCATTTATGCAATGATTTTTTCTTTTTGTTTGTGATTGTCTACACAGATCATTAAATCTATTTATTACACACAGTGACTCACACAACATTTGTCAATAATACTTTGTTTGCAAATTGGTCAAAAATTGTGATTAGAAGGAAGAAAAGAGGAATCCTGTGCTTTTATTTCTGATTAATTACAAAAGCCATGTGGTCAATATGGGACAACATATTAACAAAGAAGCATATGTTTAATAACTGAATGTATTTAAAAATTCTTTTCAGTGAACAGTTTAGGTCAATCTAGCTGAGGACAAAGGTGCTTTTTCCTTATGTAAGAGGAAATGACAAAATGTAGTTTAGGCTGTACCTTGTAGCTGTGTAAGGTCACACACCACTCAGCGTGCTCAGAGAGGGTAACAGAAAGAGTGGCTTCATCCCCATGAGAAAAGAGGATGAGGCTGAAGGCAAATGTCTTCCTGAGCCTTCCCATGGCTGGGGACCTAAAACTTGAAGCTGCTACAACTACATCGATGTTATCGTGTTCCAAGAGATCTGATGAAGCTTCACACTGATGTATGTAATCTTGCTGTTTCCTTCCCCAAGCATTCATGCTACCAGAATTTGAGATAAAAAATACGCCACGAGAACAAAAGGAAATAGATCAAGAATATGTCGAATTGGCATTTCCTATCAAAATGGAATAGCTCTTTGTGAGAAAAAGATAGATTGTGGAACTTGCAGTTTATATAATAATC
Organism: Numida meleagris; assembly: GCF_002078875.1. Lineage (NCBI taxonomy): Eukaryota > Metazoa > Chordata > Aves > Galliformes > Numididae > Numida > Numida meleagris. The sequence continues at coordinate 10,154,735 of NC_034419.1, read as the reverse complement.
TTATTGATGCTTGAGGAGATAGTCACAGGCCAGAGATGAGCAGCCAGAAATAGCACTCAGGACTTTCCTGCTGAAGGATCCAAAGTCTGTGAAAATTCATCTGGTGCCAGGAGAACAAAATTATGCCAGAGCTTTGAGCAGTGTTGCAATGAAAGTAAATCTTCTCTTGTATATATTTGTATAAGAGTAGTAGCCCTTACCCTTAATTTGTGCCTTGCTACTCTTAAAAGGTTTGGCTCTATGGCAGCAGAGGGAATGAAGCTGGAGCAGCTGTTCTGAAGCGTTTCTTTCCAGTACGACCTTTTCCTCCTGCAGCTTTGTTTTTTCCTCCTGAGCTGACATGAAAGGACTCATCTGAAAGTGCAGCCCAAACATCTCTATCAGCATAGACAGAGCCTGGGGGCACGCAGGCTCCCTGGGTGTGGGGCTTTTCAGGAGGTTTGTACATGCCTGAACTCCTCTGCTCTTGTGCAAACGAGCACCCACGTGTGAGCGGTGAGGACTTGCAGTTCTTACTGTGAATAAATCCTGGAGTGAAATGGGAAGATGGGCCAAGTCCTGTCCGTGCTGCCCTGAGTACATGGCTGTCCCAGCTTTCACAAATGGACTGTTCTAAAAGGCTTAGCGAAGTCAGACAGCTGGCCCAGATCTCACCGTCCTTAGCAAGGCCTTTTATATAATGAAGCAGTTATTGTTTCCTTACATTTCTTGAATTGAAAAGGCGAAAGCTAATTGCATAACCAGGCAAAAGGATAGCAGAAGGGGCCTGGTGCTCAACATGTGTAGGCTGGGGCTCGCTTTGCATGCTGACCCATACAACAGCCTAGGCCGAGGGCAGTTCCAGCCCCTCAGAGCTGCTTGAAGTGCTGCTGTACTGGCAGGCTACCATGGACACAGAGGGTGTGATCAGCCAACCACAGTTATCATAAGATGTGGAGAAATTTTGCTATTTGTGGCTTTTCCTCCCTCTGGCCTGCAGAGGAGCTCTGGGGCCAGGCCCACAACTCCCAGCATAGGGTGGCATGGCCTCCAGCTCCCACAGTCTCTGGGTGCAACCACCTCACGGCTCGGGGCGCGGTGAGGGCCACATCTAGGGCCAGATGGAAGTCCCAGATTTGTCCCCTTCTGGAGCGTGCTGACAGTGCCATGGCCTGATAGACTGGAGGGCACAACCCATACAACTAATGGGTGCCTTCAGAGATTTCCCCTTCCCCTCTGCTCTGTGTGCCCAGCTCACAAGGGGAAGCAAAATGATAGCAATGGGGGCCCTCTCACGGCCTCTGCAAGGCTGTACTGCAATTAGCTGAGCCTTGATTGATCGCCTTTTCCAGACAGTGGACTAGATCCTCTCCCACCAGGCCCAGTGGCCAACCAGACCTGCTGGAGCCAGCCCTTATGGCCTGGTAGCTTCCACATTTCATATGGACTTCCAGGTTTCTCAGTGTCGACAAGATACCGGCTTGATGGCATCTGGGGTTCTTCACTCAGGCTCTTTAACTAATTAAATGTTTTAAGATGCCACGATATAGACACAAGCAATTTTTATGAACTGGTAGCATTAATTTAAACTCCATTCCAGCAGAGCATGCTGCAATGTTTCGGGCTATTAGCCAATCACTAATACAGACTACGGAATAGTTAATACAAGTTCATTCAAATCCAAGACATATTTTGATGTGCTGAATAGCTTTAATTCTCCCAAAGCTGATCAAATAATAATAATAACAACAGTAACAATAACAATAAAGACAATTCCAGTGTGATTGGCTAATCTGATGGTTTTGCTCCACGTTTATTTTTAATTTCTGGCAGCAGTGATATTGGAAATTAAAAAGCTCTCTTGACACTCGAGTGACTCGAATCTCAGACCAGATGAAATGAGGTGACTGAAGGAGCTCTGGGCCTTTTATTCTCTCCCATCATTATCACAGTTAATAAGAAGAAACAGGGAGGCTGCCCAGCAGTGAAGGCTGAGGACACCCCCCCTTTTCCATTTTGTGCCATTCAAGATAAAGTACTAATTATCAGAACAGCTCAAGCTCATTTGTAGGAGGAAGGGAATTGAATGCTGCTTCAGTGAAAGCAGTGACTTAGCTCCTGTGTGCCCTTGGGCAGGGATTGAGGTACTTTGGTGGTTTAAGCATCCAAATTAAAACACCTTGAAGTGGCAGGCAGGCATCCCAGTGGGCTTGCTCCTAGGCCCTCTGCTCTAGCTCTTCTTTCAAGGTCCAGCAGAAAAACACAGTTCACCCACAACACTTTGTATGGACAGATCTTTCAGATGAGATCCAAAACCTTGAGACCTTCTCTGTCTTGAAAAGCAAGATGGAAAGATCTGAATTGGAGCTTTACCCTAGGACACAGCAAGGTGTGGGTGGCATTAATTACCTGGAGATTTACACTGCATTTGCTAGCAAACAGCCTTGCAAAAAGCAGTTGAATTGAAAGGCTAGGGATAGACAAGAACTTGTCCTGCTTCTAACTGGAAAGGGTACTCTTTTATTCACACATGGTCTGATCACCCTATCAACATCACTGATGCTGAAAGTACACAGCAGTGCAGGCTGAGTTCCTTAATACAAGCCAGAGTGTTTAAATATCACACATTGGTTGTAGTAATATGAGGAGATGGAGAGGTTGAGGTAAAAGTAGGACAGTCCAACTAGAAGAGTCCATCTTACCCATCCATCTACGCTAGGGAAGGAATAGCTCAGTCTAACTCACTCTTTTTGGATGGTTGTCCCACTTCTGTTAAAATACCTCCAATATTGGGTCTCTGCAGATTTTCTGGCACTTTCCTCCATACCCAAAGCCACTAGCACTGTGACACAGAGAGAAGATCCAGAAAGAGACTGTGATTTTGCAATGTTCTCAGCATAGATGGCAGATTAACCCTAGGTGTCTGAAATGCCTGTGCTGGAGCTGTTGAGGAAGACAATAGATAAGCATTTGTGGCAGGGGCCCTAAACCTCTCCCTCCACAGGGTGAGGGGGATGCCAGTACCATCCTTTCTCCATAAGCCCAGATCCTGCCATGCTCTGCATGTCCAGCTGCATCCACTAAGTGAATTATCCACAGGTCTCTCAAATCCAGCAACTATTTTCCTTGAAATAATAAAAAAAAAAACCAGCTTTTTCATGCAGGTGCTAAGGTGCTCTATCAGCAGGAATCTGTGTCTGCCATGTTCTAGATAAATGTGGTGAGAGGAGCTGGCCTGCTAGCTAGTGTGGTGTCCTGGTATGTTGCCCCATCATTTTTTTAGTTAATGGCTCTATTGTTTGCTTGCCTTGAGAAGATAGTGATCCCCATGCGTCATGGGGATGGCTGAGTATGACTCCTGGACTTGAGTACTAAGGAGAGCTGTTCTCCCTGCCCACTGTCATACCAATGCTGCAGGAGAGATGAAATGCAGTCCTGCTGCTTCCATCCATGAGTGGGAAAAACAGCATGTGAATTTGCTGAAGGATGGCTGATTGCTTGCAACAGCTGCTACCAGCAAGGCAAGAATGGGACAAATGGAGAGTGATACTTGTGCAGAGCACCCAATGCACCAGGATGCCTGGGATTCCTCAGGTCAGTGATATATCTTTGTTTCTATAGTCTTCTTCGTGTTTAATACTTCCCTTTTCATTAGATATCAATTAGGAAGCTTCACCCCCGCAATCCCACAAGTGTCTTGGAGTGTGAGACCCTCATTGGCTTTCATGCTAATCAAAGCTTTTCTTTGCCCATGCTGCAGACATAGAGGCCAAGCTGGTAAATGAATTTCAAGCTAATGGAGGTGGGTGTTAAATATTTGCTGTACTTGAGCAAGAGGGCCTCTGTCACTAATTACTGGGAGATGTTAAAAGAGATGGGATGTACTTAAACCTCATTGTTTGCCATTAAAACACAGATTCTTTTGCTTCTTTCCTGGGCTAAGCAGCTAATACACTTTGAGCAATAGCAGAAGGGCTCTGTGGATTAATTGCTGCCCTTGAAAATGAAAAGTGATTAATTCTAATGCATGCAAATGATAGCCAAGAGATAGAAGCAAGGGGCCACTGGCTCATGGGCCAGATCAGGGATTTGTGGCTGGTCTCTGCTTATGAACAAGCTCCTCAGTTCTGACTTGAAGGAAAGCAGTAATGTGGATAAGTCTCAGCCATCCCTTGCTGGTGGCCCTCAAGACAAACACGAGCTCTCCCTGCAGCACCTGCCATCTGTCCTTGGGGCACCAGCTCCAGCACTGAGGAGAACACTAGTTCGTGTTAACTGCAGCGGTATCTCTGCCCATTATTCACTATCTCTATCTTTACAAAACATGTGAATTACACAACTCTTGGAGGGAGAGTTGGTGGGTAAATAGCCAATATGAACTGCACTATTGACTATTGCTCAATAACTGTAAGAATCTCTTAGCTGAAAGTACAACACGGAAAGGCTTTAAGCGTGGCGGCCGATCTCTTCCCAGCTTTAATACCTTCAGTACCGTTCAGCACACAGAGTATGGTATCAAACCCCATCAGTAAATGCCCCATGGCTGTCAACTCAGTGAGCCGCTGCCCTAAGAGTCACAGTGGCTCATGGAACACAGTGTATGTATATGACCAGTCCCTGGTCACTCTTCCACACACCTTTCTTTAAGCTCTGTAAGTAGGCTGCTGCCAAAGAAAATGCTGTGTAGTGACACCCTTATTAGCCCTGGATGAATCAGATTAATTATTCCAATGAGATTTTTCCCCTAGCAAGTTATTTTCCTGTTCAGTGCACTTAGTAAATGTGAACTGCCTCTTCCAAAATCTTCCTGCAAGTGATTGGAAAATTGTATTTTCCCAAAAAGGAAACTGAGGCATAGTGAAATGTAAATGACTTGCCTATGGCACAGGAAAACATGTATAAATGGAACAAGAACCATTTTATCAGCGCGCTTATGGGAATTTGCAAATCATAATTACAGTAGGTGTTAGGGCAGAATTTTTCCAGTGGAGTGTTAAAGAGCAATTCTAAGAGATTCTCCATCTGCAATTCTCAAATGTTTTCTAGTAGAGGAAGGAAGCCCTGAATAGCACATTTAACTGTCTTCACAACAAACCTGTTTTTCTCAGTGGCATCTTGCAAATCCATTAGAAATAGTCTATGAATTCCCATAGATCTTTGCTGCAGTGATTAGGAAACAGTGTAGATAGAAAATTTTCATTGCAGTGGAAAAGAAAATGCTAGGAAATTTGGGTTTAATCCAAATCAGAACAGGAAGATGATTTGCTAGATGTCCACCAAACAGAATCACCTGGCAATTTTTATTTAGGAATTTAAATTTTATGTTGCGGTAGAATGAGAAAACGCTATGCAAAAAAGAGGGACATATTACAATTAGTACTAGCCAGCAACTACTCATGAGATTTTAATGAATGGATGCAAAAGACAGTGGCAGAGCAATTCCACAGTGCATCTCTGGTAACAGGGGCAATTGACATATGAAAATTTGGTTTTGACTGAATACCATTTTTCAGGAAAAAACAATATTGATGTTTCTAAGCAGCTCCAATCCCAAATCAGCATTTGTAGCACATAATTAGTCTACAGTGGCTGAAACAAAGATGTGAACTTTGTAGAAGTTTAAATGCGGAGTGTCTGTCTCTCTCCTGGGGCTTAGTTGTCCATAAAATGTCGGCATTTCTAGTATCACCTGCATCAGAAACACCTCATTCTACAGCTGTGACATTCAGTACAAAAGATTTTACAAAAAAAAGCTCCTGCTGAATTGAAATAAGTCCCAAGTAAACCCAAGTAAAGTTTAAAAGGAACTTTTAGAGAAAGGGGCATGGATGCTCTTCCAAGTTTCCTGGAAATGTTGGAAAAGGCATGACGGAGCCTGATGTGACTTCATTTACCTATCAGAAACACAGCTAGATCAGGAGAAAGCACCACGTCGGGGTTTTAGGAGGGCCAGATCAGCAGTGTCAATATCCTATCAGAATTTGATACTCAGCCAGACTCAGGCTATTGGAAACAGGCTCTGTAAAGAGAAAAACAGCCCTTCCAACAGGACAAGCACGAGCAAGCCATCTTCTTGCAGACAACCTTACACCAGGACATGATATGTCAAAACTGCCCTGTCTCTACAGCTAGTTCATAGCATCTGGGCAAGGGCTGATACCAGAATAGCATCTGCTCATGGGAGGGATCACCTGGGGAGTATGGAATGGCGTGAAGAGGTAATTCACAACAGGGTAAAGCACTGAATTGTGATTCCCAACGCAAATGAGAAATGGCCTCAGTTGCTAAAGGTACCTGTGTTAGTGGATTGCGAAACCAAAGGAAGGATCAGGAGAAATACATCTCCTGGTTTATGTTCTCCATTTCAAGGACTTTGATTTTGCCTCTTGCCCATAAGATAAACAAGAAACTTCCTATCAGGCTAGTGTCTGCTATATTCCTCAGCTTTAGGAGCCATCACTGTGTGTGTTTCACTCCTGGGAGCACTCCATTTGCAGGAGGGCTGAGAGAGCTCATGTCCCGAGGCAGCACTGAAATGCAGATCTTCTTCAGGATGAGCCACAAAGCAGCTTACTCCAGATGAGCCAGGAGGAGCTGAGCGGAAGCATATCTCAGCTGGAAGTCTCTCTCAGCATCTATTACAACAGCAGGGTTATCTTTGCTGCCGAAAGGAGATGTTACTGTGAGCTATGACAAACTCATTGAGTTTTACAACAACACTGGAAAACTAAATGCAATGAATTTAGAAAGGATGCTCACAGAATTTTAAGCCAGTCCCTTCCTGCCTTTAGTTTTGCACCACCCTGTTGCTTTCAGGCATGAAACACGAGTTTGGATTGCATGCGCATGCACACACAAACACATGCACATCTTTTATTTCTGTAGGGTTACACGCAAGGATATGGCCATTGGGAGGTACTTTATTTTAGTGGAGAATACAGAATACTGAACTGTTTTGAAATGAAATAGAGGACAAGAGGCTTCAGTCGCGTTTTCCTGAATTCATCAAAGAATATCAACAAGCATGTGAAATCCTCAGCATTTTGTAGCAAATGAGCTCACTGATGAGAAAACACGTACGTGTCCAAAGCACTGATTGCATCTGAAGTTTCTTAGCTTTGAAACTGCTCCTCAAGTTAAAGGAGACAGTGTTGTGGTTAGCTGAAATGCTGCACCTTCTTCAGCACTTTCCCGAAGTCTCTAGCATTTCCTTGACAAAATATCACTGGAGCAGTCCACCCCAGCACTACTTTGGGGCAGTTAATAGAGTAACTTACTCCAAAAGCCTTTAGAAGAAGCCTGACTAGGGCATTGCTAGGTGCAAGATCATGCCAAACAGCAGGGGAATTATTCAGGTACCTACATGAAACAAGTGTCGTAGGCGTTATGTGGGGTCAGAGATGTTTATCTGCAGCAAGTGGACATGATATAGGAATACAGGAAGTCTGTGGCACTTCTGTAGCAGTTAGAGGCAAGGTGGGATACCCAAAGGTCTTTGAAATGTCATTGTGCTTCATAGCCTGCATCGCTCCCCAGGTAACTTGAATGCACCACAGACATCTCTGTGCAGTGCTCTAGAACATGCAGTGCTCTAGGTTCTGGAAAGTGCTAGCAAGGGTGTGATTTTTCCTTGACCCCTCAACAGGAGGAGGTCCAAGAGAAGTCAGGCCAAATTCAAGCCTAGAGATGGTACCACCCAGGGGAAAAAAAAGAAAAAGTAGGAAAAGCAAATCCATAACCAGTGGGTGAGCACTGAGGGCTGAAGGACCAGCAGAGCATTTCCATTGTCAGAATCTTGCAGTGGCTGCAGCTGGCCCAGAAATTTATTCTGTCCCTTTCACAGTGCCTTTTTCAGAGGGAAACTGGGGACCTTATTTATTATGATCACAGCTATATCTTCAGAGATTTCTTAATTAGCATCATTAGACACACAGCTTAATCTTAAAATCCTGGGTTTGTCAGCATGGCAAATTAAAACTTGGTGTTTGTTTTTTTCTCTATTCTGTATATTGGGTTGGAGAATTTGTGAGGGAAATCTGGGGTCTCCTGACAGTTTCAGAGGGTGTGGGAATCTGGCTTTAATCTTTGATGACTGGAGCAGCGTAGGCAGAGTGGAAGACTGCAAAGGGTCAACTCTGTGTCAGAGAGGGAAACAGAGGGTCACTGCTTCTAAAGGAAGACCTCTCCTTTTGCACTCCAGTAGAGCTGAGCTCCCCCCCACACCCAACAAGAGATTTCTCAAAACCCTCCAGGAACAATGGGAAAAAAATCCCACTCCAGCTAATGAACACTGAATTCTAGCAGAAAGAAGTATCTATGACATCCGCATTAATACCAAATGAGTTAGTTGTGATTGATTCTATTCCAGTGAACACCAAAGGAATTAATAATGATTAGGGCCATTATTTTAAAGCATTACACCCCCTAAAAAAACCCAAAGGGAAAACAATTAGATGTCTTCAGTGGTTATCTTTCACAGTATACTTACTGCAGTGATCAGACATGATATTATGGCTATTAATCAACAAAATGATGGAAAAGGACATAACTCGTGTATATCCATGAGACAATCCTTAGAAGCACATACCTTATTTGCTGATGTGCTTATGAGTCTGCTGCTGCCACAGAGAAATACATTGAGTTTTTCTGTTTGATCATTTTCCTTCCTGTAGAAGGTGTCTCATGGGTTTGAAAACAGGATGGAAGGTCTTTCATTAGAAAGAAGGAAACAAATAAAACCACTGCCATGAAGGGAACATACAACCCTTAGCCCCACTGGGTCTAAGGGAGAGGAACCAACAGAATATCTTTTAACTTACTGGGCTGGTTTTTTTTTGCTCATATGCTCCACACATAGTGTAATCAGTTCTCATCAGTAATGAAGGGCTGCAATGAGCTTTATCACTCTGTTGCAGGTGAGGAAACTGAGGGTCTGAGATGCCATGGGGTTTTCCTGAGGTCATGCAGTAATCAGTACAGATCCAGTGGGAAATCCTGATTTTTGGCACTGTGCATTAACTGCAGAGTTAATAATCTCTCTTTTGTTCATCTCTGGTGCGTTGATTCACTTCTATTATCAGAAGGTTATGACCCCAAATCATTGCTCATCTGTGTCATGGTCTTGCAATGCAAAGTGAGCTTTTAGGAATTCAGCTCAGCCTAATGGGTGGGTTCAAGCATGGATATCAGCTGGAAGAGGGCTGTGGGGTACAATTTTTCCCCCAGACTACCTACCCCATGCAAAAGACACCATGTTTCCATCTGTGTGATGCTTACAGTGACAGCAGGTCAGCATCAACTGCTGTGAATGGAAAGGGAAATCAACCTGCTGACTCAGGCCTGCCTGGAGTTAACAGTTCATACAGTTTATGTACCTTCAGAGAGGGATGGATGACCAGGGCTAGTTGGGAGGAAAGACACGTGACACACACAGGCCACGCAGATAGGCTCGCAGGCAAGCAGATAGAATTTCATTATACTATTTTAAAAACCACATTATGCCAGAAGAGGAATAACTGCAGCAGCATCTCTCTTCTCTTCCAGGGGGTGGCTATGTCTGTCATACCTGAACCATAGCTAAGAAAAGAAAAAAGTGAGCTTGAGCACAAGACAATGACAAAACAGCTCTCTCTCAGGACTGTTTTCTTTTCCAAGTTAAATTTCAGAAGTAATTTCACTCTCCCAGACTATATATGCTTGGCTCCCATTTTCCTCTTTAAAAGTGGTCTACTTTTCCCAGCCAATTCTCTGTCCCCTCAGTTACAACTTTGATGATTAACATCCCCAGGCAGGGCTGAGGATCCCAATAGGAGCCTGTAATCAAATTCTTCCTTGATTCCTGTGATAGGAGATCAGAAGCACAATGATGAAGCAATCTGAGTTTTTGCAGCCAGAGCCAAATGCCAATTAGGTCCACAGTGGGTGTAAACAGAGTTGGCATTGTGCTCCCTGGAAGAGATAATGCTGCTTTACGCCCAGCCGAAGGTTGCCATTCTGTGTCATAGCCCTCTGCTCCCACTCTCTCTCAATGGCCCCACAGCCCATCTGGAAGTGGGCTAAAGTGGTTTTATGAGACTGTGAGTGGCCGTGTCTCTGGGTTAAATCAGGAATTATCTTCCTTCTTTGCCCCTATTGGTGGGAATAACCATAGCCTGGAAGCGCTGAAGCTTAGCATTGGAAATACATTGGTCTATGGCAGCCCTAGCAAACCCCCTTCCCTGGAGATCCTGAAGTTCAGGTTGGGTATTATGAAACATTTCTTCTCAGAAAGAGTGGTGAGGCACTGGCATAGGCTGCTCAGAGAGGTGGGGAGTCACCATCCCTGGAGATGTTCAAGGAACACAGAAGTTTAACACCGAGAGATATGGTTGGTGGGCATGGTGGGGATGGGTTGGTGGTTGGACTGGATGATCTCAGTGATCTTTTCCAACCTTAAGGGTTCTATGATTTGTTCAGGGGATGGAGTTGGTCCAGTTAGCACACTCCTCTCCTTTGGGCTCATGACATCAACTCAGCTCTGCAGAGCTACCACAGCATCATGGCACATCTCTGCAATGCAGGACATGCGTGGCTGCCAGTCACTTGTTGCTTAGTCTTTTCTTTCCACATCTGGGCTTAGAGATACTTTCAGAGGCAAAATCCTCATCTCTTCACTCTCACAGAAGTGGCAGGCGGGAAGAAAATAAAAGCCTTAAATCTGCCCTCAGAAAAGACACAGGAGCTGCACAAGGCTTTGCAGAACCACCCACCCACCTCAAACACCATCCCCAGCAGCGGTGCGGAGCCGAGCAAGGGAGGCAGCTGCTGTGGGAGAGGTTAGCTGGGTCCGTACAGGAGGAACCCACGTTACAAATTGCAGAAGCAAAACAGAATATATCCAAGGAATTAACTGCATGGAAAATTATCCAGGCTATTAAAAGCCACACAAACACACTGAATATCATGCATTTTAAGTGTACACAGAAAAACATCATTTTGAAGGGGATTATTGTTTAAATAGGCAATAGGGGTTCTAGCAGATAAGCTTCCCGCTCCTGTCTTCTCTTATTGTCTGGAGTACATTATCTCTACCATAATATTCTCAGCTCTCTCCAGGAGTATTGTCAGAGTGAAATGCTATTTTAAAAGTATATGTTTATGTTTCAATAGACTTTATAATAGCAAACACATCCGCCCAAGACAGAGTAAGTGAGAGGGGGAAAAAGGAGGAGGAAAATCGAGAGACAGAGGGTGCAGCTTCCCCAGTATTGAATAAAACAGGAATAAATAGCACCCAGCAAATAGTACCCTGGGTTTTTTGCTCCCTGCCGAGAACAGGGGATCCCTGCTCCATAGGAAGGGAGTGAAAAAGGATTTGGTCACTGCCTGGGGAAATATGCAGCTATGCACCAGCCTAGGATGAGTGCCATGTGCCACTTGGGCAGTGACAGGTCTGCACTGGGCTTGGCCCCTCTGCAGTGTCATTGTGCTACCTGTTCACAGTGAGTTTGTTCAGTGGCGTTTCTATGTGGGAGGGGCAGGAAGTGCCCCCGAGCTCATAATTCACTTTGGAAACTGTCAGACATCTTTACAATGTATTTGTGAAAGATATATGCTATACAGCGGATTTCTAACAAGCTTCCATGTGATTTTCATCTCTCAGCTGAAAGAAACCTGATAAAGATATAGATCTATTCTCACATCTTGGCATAAAATCATATCTTATTGGTTTAGATCATTCTGTGTCTTATTTTTTTTTTATAGTACTAGTGTTTTCTAGTTCCAGGAGAAAATACAAACACTCAAGAGATCTCATTTTTCTGCTAAATGGATTTTCATTCCACATGAGTTATCTCTCTCTAGATATAAACATACACACACAGATATACCACATACACCCCCTCACGCTAAATGCCAAAGACACCATTAAATGCAATATTAAAATAAAAAATCCCCAGGCTCACGCTCAAAAATCCCCTCTTTTAAGCATTCACAATTTAAAAGATACTTAAATAGACGTTCTTCAAACTTGAGTCAATTTTAGGCTCTCCAGTGAAAGCCCATAAAACAAGCCTAGTAGTAATTTTTGGGGGGAGCTATTCTGGGAACAGCTCCATTATTATATATAGGATGAATGTGTTCTCTGCTCACGCTCACCTAAGTTAAATAGGTCAGCTGAACGGAAGCAAAATCTCAGTAACCATAAGAAAATATTACAGAAAGGAATTAATCTGAAAAGAGAGAAGCACTTGCTTCCTCTCTGAGAAAAAGAGAGACTACAAAGGACAGTCTGAATACTGAATTTATGGCAAGCTTTTTCTTACAGACTCAGAGCCAAAAATCTGCTGTCAGTTACATTAGTATAAATCTGGAGCAGCTCCACTATCATCATTAGAGTTACAGGCCAATTATGTAATGAAAAGAAGTATTTCAGGCTTGCCAAAAATCTTAAATGTAGGTCCCGCTTCAGGCCGTGCTGAAAGCCTAGATAAGTGGCCTGAATTTCAGCACACCTGTACAAGCATTTCCTGTCATATGCCCATTATTACACCTATCAACAGTGTTTGCATTGATTTATACTGCATAATCAACCATTATTTGACCTCTAGTTCTTGGAGTAAAAAGGAAGTCAACCCATTGACTTTCAATGTCTTTGATGTTAAAATCTACAGGCAAAATACTATTTGGAAGAACCTGATCGATGGCTGGATAAAATATCCAGAGTGATCTTAATGCATTCATTTGCCCTTCCTTAAAGATATGGCTTTGAAGGGCAATTGTATCTCCAGCAGTGAAGGTGAGATTCGGGATGACTTGGGGTATTCTAGGTGATGGGGTCCAGATGAATATTTTCTCTAATTGTGGGAGAGCACTTAGAGCTTTGCATACTCCTCACCTTACCCTGTAGCTTCCCACGGAGAGGTTTTGGGGTAACATCCGCTGCTCAGCTGATAGTGGATTGGGCATTTGTACTTTCTGGTTTAGATAAAAAGGCCTATCTTGGGCACAGGACAGAATTCCATTTAAAAGTCTTACTTAACAGCTACCAGCTCTTCCTCTTTACCTCTCTTCCAGCTTCCCAATACTATAGATGGTGACAGACCATTAAAAAAAGCTCATTTTAGTGGTCTGTCACTTACACACCAAAAATTATGTTACCAAAACCAACAATCTGAGCCGCTGAAGAACTAATACCCTGACAAATGCACATTCACATGCCCACTATACAGTGCAAATGTGTATATCCATGCAGGTTTTGCAAAATGTCACTACTCATCTCCATCTATGGCTGGAAACTCGGAACTTGAATCAATTCTTATTTAATGCACTGCTGAAAGATAGAGCTTGCAGAGTGCCTCATGTGGTCTCTCCCTCCATCTTCCTGAAGATGCAGAGTATGTAGAAATGTGAAGGGAAAAAAAAAACCAAAAAGGCAGGTTCTTCCCAAGGGCGTAATTGGTCAGCGGTACCTGGATCATAGGCAAAAGATCAGAAGAAGAGGGGAGAGCACTGAGTAATGAATTGCATGCTTTTAATTTCACTTAAGAACTCAAAGCAGGAAAACCTTAGTGGTATCCATGGGGATTGCAATCAATAGCAAAGCAGATAACAAAGAACCGGTGCTCAAGATAGAAAACTGCCTGGGCCCATTAGTTTATTGCTCGGCCTTTCTTTGGGGACTCGCTCTCTTTCTTGCCTGTATTTTTGGCTCCAGCTCTGAATCATGCAAACACTAGGGAGCAGCAGCTTCCTTTGAAAGCCTCCTGGCTGCATGGTGGGGCGGTTACTGTCAGCTTTTGCCGTGTGCCAGCCCTTAAAATAAAGAGAGAGAAGCGGGGGAAGAGGAGGGGGTTGGTGAGAAAGCATTCCTGATGATAATTTGATTGCATGCATTAATGATCAAAGTGTTGCAGACTAATTACCAACACTTACCTCTCAGATATTAAGTTATCATTTATTCCCCGCCCCAGCTTTAGCTTTGCATCTACCCCCTGTGTAGGGTGATGGTCTACAGCCTGACATCTCAACCTGCACCCCAAAACCTTGTTCAGCCTCTCAGGGAACATCCTACCCATGATGTGTTCCCTTTGGTGGATGCTCCCTGATTTCAGAGGTCTTGGGCAACTAGGTCAGCCTGGGAGAGGGAAGTGGGGCAGATATTGCCATGATTTAGAAGGGTTCTTGGGGAAAAGAAATAACATCCACATTTTCTTTGTCTCATCCCAAAGATTGGTCCCACGGGGTGGGTGTCTCACTGCAAGGTGCCTGTGTGGGAGCAGTCCCAGCTGGGCACTCGCCAAGCCAGAAATGCAAATAATGACAGTCCCAAACAATGTGCTTTTCGATGTTGCTTTCAGCATCCGTTTAACTAGACAAATGCCAGCCTGCTGCCATCTGGTAACAAGAGGTACCGAAAGCCTCAGTGAGGAGCAGGGGGAATCTGGGGGGATATTGCCAGTTGTGAAAAGGTTGCAGAGGAGGAGATTTCTTTTTAACCTGGGCTTTGCATCTTCAAAGATGAACCCAGAAGAATCTACTCATGCTCTGAGTACCTGACTGAGCTGTAGATGTTCTTTGCTAAGGAGTTGGACCAGATGACCTGTAGCGGTCCCTTCCAACTCAAAAGATTCTTTAAGGACTGAAGAAATACCCTGTTTAAATGCCTCCTTAGTCTCTACCCTCTGTGACAGCAGAAAAACCTTCCTTGTCTCTCTCACTGTCTTTTCCCTCTTGTGGGAGGGCAGGCAGGAACAAATGCTGAGTTGGATTTTATTTTATGTTTTTAATTAGATTATCTTTAATTGACTAACACCTTCCCCTGAGCCATCTTGCTCTGCTCAGAGACAAAATACCACGGAATTGGCCCATTTTCCAAGAGCACTGTGGTATTTCCTCTCTTCCTGTAGATAAATAACCTCCATGCAGACTTGGCTACCTGCTTGCAGCGACTAGAAATAACAAAAAAATGAGGACCAGATTCATAAGTGGTGGCAAGTATCTTAACCTGAGTGCTGTTAGAGGTGATGCATCCCTTCTGCAAGCTGCTAAGCAGCTCTCTCAGTGCTTGCAAGGGACTATTCCTGGGGATCTTTGGTTTTTCCACTCAACTCCTTTCCTACAGTGAAACTATAGATGTTGCTAAAGAAAACCATCTGATTCTGAGATGACACTTCAGACACAAGCAGATCCACAGGAGTCAGGACACCCTCACAGTTCCTTCATTACCGGGCAACGCTGTGGCTGGGGAGGTTGCCATGCATGCAGCTCCGTGTTCAGCATCTCGGTAGTGTTTCTAGGTAGCAGCACAACTGGCCAAATGCATCAAGCACTTGGTGAGGCGCTGTCTTTGGAGCGCACACACACAGCAGATGAGATGTCACTCTGTTTGCTTACACGTACTGTGCACAAACTGCCCATTATTGGCATTGCAGAAGTACCAGCAGCTGCGGGAGGCACAGCATTGCCTCTCAAAAGGCTGTAATGAAAGTGGGTCAGACACTTTCCCTTCCTGGGGCAATCCTTTAGCATAAGCAGGGATTTAAGTGTGCACGATTCCCATTATCTGTGATTGCTATACTCCTTCTCACAAAGAAAGGGCTTCATAATTTGACCGGATCTGTCAAACACACACATAGGGATGAAAATAGCCTATTAGATGATAGGGGGTTGCCCTTTCAGTGCTGAGGAAGGGCTCAGCCGTCCTGAGAGAGGATGATTCCAATCCTGAACTGATAAACTGTGCTTGATCTTAGAGAAAACATTTTAGGAGGGCCTTTTCATATGGGCATGCAGCTATCCTGCTTGTTTTTTTCAGAGGGTAGAGCTCATCTTGCACCTGGGTCTCGTCTGCAGCCAGAGGAGTGGTTTCAGACATGACCTGGCTGTTCCTCAGCCTCACAGTAGGGCCAAGGCAGAGCTATGCCAGTGAAAAGCAGAGCTTCTACCCAGCCAGCAGTTGTCTGCATGATGCATCTCCCATGCAGAGAACAGAACAGGTCCAGTGTCTGTACAGAGGAGCTGTTCTTCATGGAGAATCTCTGGATCTTGTCCAGGCCACTGGCAAAGGGCCATCAGACATCCAGAAGCATGGAAGAACATCACTCAAGGCAGTAAGGGAGTAGGTTAAAGTAGCGAAACAGCTGCTGGGTTAGAGAATTGAAGAAGTCTGTCAAAATGCAAGTTTCTTTAAAGCCCCTGAAAAACTGAGCTGGAAACCACTGTAAAGATGCATCATGGACCCCTCAGAGTAGCTAGTCTGAGATCAGTTCCTCATCTCAGGCATTCAGATTTGGTACCAGCTCTACTCTCACTACAAATACTGTAGTAAGAGGCAGAACAGGAAGTGTTGTAAGAAATCCAGTCCCCACAGCATCCTTAAAAATTGCCTCCATGGTTCCCCTTGAAAGAGAGTGCTTCAAAATCCTTTGCTGAGCTGATCTCCTTTCACGATGCTCTTCCTCTAGCATGGAGGACTAGTGTTGGAAAATGGATTTTTCCAGGAAGGTATCAAGGAAGATAATGAGGAATCCTGTATTGCATAGGAAGGAAAGAAGAGACTACAAATTACCTATTAATAATAGTAAGATTCTATGTAAGAATGGTTTAGTGGGTTGCTCTCATTTGGGAGAGGAAAAGTTCTGGGTCTGTTCTCACTAGAAGATGAGATATTCCAAATAGCTTCTAATTTCTTATCCTTCTTATGTGGGCTTCCATGTTTTCAGACTGTAAAATGGAAGCAAACCGGCACAAAACCAGAAAAAATTATGAGTCTGTCCCTCTCCTCAATATTAAAGTGCAGAGGTAGTCAGGGAGGTGACTTTCTAGTGATGACCTCCAACAAATCCAATATTTATTCCCCTTCCGTGGCTCTCTGCTTACCACTCAGAAAGATGATCTCTCTAAATGCCAACTCATCCAACTACTCCTGATTGGAGGAGAATTCTGTCTGGCTCTTGCTTCTCCACTGGCAATGACAATTCTTCAAATGGAAATTAGCCGACAGATTTGATGATGATGCACGAGCCAGAAGAGAATAAAGCTCATTCTGCCATAGCTCTGTGATCTCCTCAGGGAAAACAGGAGTAAAAATCCATTTGTGTTTGCAAACAAGACATGTCTTGAATGTTCACTGGGGACCTCTTGAGAAAGGAGGTGACAATTTTACTGTCGTTTTTCTAGACATCACATAAAACCTGCAGCCCAAGTGCATGAGGTATTTTCTTCTCCAATAAAGACCTTTTGCCCTTGTGTCCTATACTAAAAATGTTTCAATTCCTGGAGGATTTTTTGTCCTTCCTAATGCAATTACTAATCTGGGGATCTCTCGTGTAGAAAAGGAGAAAGAGAGTCCACAGTTTGTGTATTATTCTCTTTCATTCAAGGCTGCAGATAAATACAACCTTTTTTCAGCCATACAGCTGTAGATTCTTGGTCTAGGGCTAGGTGTGGATCAACAAGATTTCCTCAAAAAGAGAGGAGAAGACAGAGGCCTCTGAAGACCTCACTTTTCAATGGAGCTGGTGACATTTTGGACTAAGGTAGCTCCAAGATGGTATTTCCAATTAGATCTACTTGAAAATATCTTGTTACACACATTTTACCCAGAATTTACCCAGTAACTGGGCTTTACTGAGTAATAGAAGGGTTCCTGACAATACGTTGTCTTTTCTCACCACGAGCTTGTAATTTTGAAAATGTACCTTACAGCTAGGAAAGGTATTAGTGCTCTCAATTCCTAATTAATGAGTAAAAATCTATAGCAAATTAGCCATATAAATAGGAGATAGCACCATAAATACCTTTGTAGACCTTGGGCTAAATCCCTTCTCTCCCACCATAAGCGAATGCTACCCTGTGCTCCACATTTATCGTCACAACTGTGTCTAATGTGAGAGAACTTCATTGAATTCAGGCAATGAGTATAATTTTACAGTGAAAATTCATGAGGAGCCTGATTTAAGACCATGGACAGAAATTCAAAGGAAAATTTAGCCTGGGTATCTGAAAACACTATATAAGAAATCTGTGAAACTGCAGATGTGTAGCTCCTCAGAAAGAAGGAAAAAAGGAGATTTAAAACTAGATTGGAGAAAACAGCATTGAGGGAGAAGTCTGTGGTGAGAGGGGAGGACGGGATGAGTAAATAAGGCTTTTTGTCCTGAATTTTTGTCCTCAGTGGAGGGGGAAAGCCTTCCTGAGCTTACAGTGACAAAGAGAATGCTGCTGCAATCTCTCTTCATTTAAATTAGCAGGTCATCCTGGGAGATGCAGGGAGGAGGAGGAGGGAGAGGAGGGGACCTGCTTCAAATGACTAAAAGAAAAACAAGGACATCTCAAAGGGTGAAGTGAATTGCTCAGAAAATGGAGTTTGCTTACATACACCAACTTAGCATAAAAAGGCACTAAAATGCAGGAGTCCCTGAACAAAATACAGTGAATACAGCAAGTTGGAGATGTGGTCACAGGGAGTTTGCTTCCAGGTGCTGGCTTAGTAATTGGGTCAGCGTCTGCAGATTCATGAGTACAGGTGGTCCCACAGGGAAGAAACAGAGCATGCTCGTAACATACCCTCTATCTCCTGAATCCATCATCCATCCCCAGATAGCATAATTCATTTAGACGAAAAAAAAATCATTTGTTTCTAAACCCCAAATGAGGCAACAAATTTGACAGTGAAAGAGAGAGAGAAGCTGGCTTTGTGTCCTTGATAGGCTCTTTCCTTACCTGGGAAAGCTACGAAAGGTAGATTAAAAAAAGAAACTGTTGTCTCAGACTTGCCTCCCCACATTTTTCCCTTTTCCTATCTATTCTGTTCTGTTCTCCAAGGGTTCCTGCAGTCTCTCTATATCTCTCTGAAAGAGCAGCCTTTACTAAGGCTGAAAGCAGTATGTATTTTGCCTCCTACCAGCATTCTGTTCGCAATGGAGATCTCTCTAACTCTGCTGGACATGAGCAGTGTTTTCCCCAAAATATCAGTCCACTGGATAATGAAATTGTCTCTTCTTATTTGCACATACACTGAAATCACATACTCCAGTCTAAGGATTACATGACAATGACTATTGTAAATGTAAGATCATGAACAGGGTCTACTATTTGTCTTCAACGTAATTTTGCTATTAGAGAGAGGGAAGAAAACAAATCAAGCAAATTATATTTGTTTTAAAATGATCGATCTCTTCATCTGAGTCATTTGGCCGGTTTCCATACTTGTCAGGTGTGACTGCCTGCACAGTTCGCAATTGTTTCTAATGACCTGCTCAGACTCAGGTTAATTGATCCACTCAGATATCTTTCATTAGCCTTCTTATTTTAATAAAAAGCAGTTGTGCAATATATAAATACTGAGATGAATCAAGATAAAAAAAATACAGTTAAATAAGGTTCTTATTTAGCTGCTTTTCCCTTTGGTTTTCTCTAGGTAATGACTATGAGCAGGCAACTGGCAGTAAAGGAAGATGTAGTGCAATGCAACGGTTTCCTAATTGCTCCTCTGGTTACAAAGGATAAAGCACAGCCAATAGCTGCACCTTCATCAGAAGGGCATTAATTCAAAGTCCATTGTGTTCATGGCTATCTTGGATCAAGCTTGAGATCATTTAAAACTTGTTACAAATACCAGAAAAATGGATAATTACCAATCCTTTATGAAGGTACTTCCTGGGCAGCCTGAAGCCATAAGTAGAGAAGCAAGAAATGTAATTCAGCGTTGGAAAGCATGGGAGAGGCGTTCAATATTTAACTCTCTTGCAAGCTGGGTGAACAACATTTAAATTAATAATGAACTCGCTGACACCTGCAAACAAGACCAGTGGCTAGAAAGAAAAACTCCCATCAATTTCCCTTGAAATACCTGTTAGAGAAACACTGAATTCAGTCCAAATCCCTCCTGGAGTTCACTGAAACTTTTCACTGTCCAAAACTCCGTGTTGGATGGGGAGGAATTCAAGATGCATGCATATTAGCTATGTGCACACACTATAGTTGTTCAGTAAGGACCTCTGGAATTGCATGTAGCAAGCAAGACATGAGCTCCCAAAGACTTTTCTCTGCAGGTATCCATGAGCTATACTCAGCCCTGCCCAGCTTGCCAGGTGCTTGAACCTAGTGGCAGTGATGAAGGTTGTCTTTAAAGACAATTGGATTGCGGGGAAGTGAAAAAGATGAATGAGAAAGACAGACTGAAACCAAGCCTTTGTAAGACCTCAAGATAGCTCAACACATCCACGCAATTGATGGAGGTGTGGCCAGAGTCTAGGCTTGATGAACACGTTTAGACTTTCTTATTCATTCAACCTCCTTTTCCTTTAATGCGATGCCTTATTCCTGTGCTAAAATGAATGCTCTGTATGGGCAAGTACAGCAAATTAGAGAGCAGTGTAGAAATGAGAGACACAACCATGTAGAGCCACCTGAGCGAAAGGCAGAAATACATCCAGGGTATCCTGGGAAGGGTCTGCTTGGAAAGACCCTGGGGAAGTCTGCAGCCAGCCCTGTAATTGTGACAGTCTTCTTTATAAAGCAAGAACACTATAAAAGACAGATGATCCAGAAGATGCTCTGGGATTAAAGAGAAAGCTTTGCAGAATTTTCCAAACACCACCTGATGCACTTTAATATTGGCCAATTCTTCCTGGAAGAGTGAACAAATAATCTGGTGTAAAACTGTTCTCCCCATTTTGTCATATTTTTCTGCTTAGCTCTCAGTGTTTTCGTTATTTTTTGATCTGTCAAGCACAATTAAAGGGACTGGGAACGGGGGGGCACTCTGTTTTTCTCCTCCTCAGAGGTTCCAGGTTGAATTAGCTTGGTTTTCAAGTCAGTTTCTTTGTTTTAATAAGATTGCAGGCATATGTTTAAGGGTTTTATACTAACATAATTATGTATATGGATCAACAGAAATGCATATTATCACATAGGTACACAAGTACACATTAAAAAGGATATATGTTTTTCATACGGCAATCATTACATACAGCTTAGCACTTTGGTGATTGACACAACATTATTATAACTAAATTAGAAAGCATCTTTTTCTGTAGCACCTGCCTTGGTGTTTGCTGTGGAGCAGAAGGATGTGAGATGTGATTCTTCCCACAGTATCCCTTCCCCTTTTATTTGTGTTAATGCTCTTACAGGAGTTAAACCCCTGTAGAGAGCAAGAGTGGGCAAATCTTAACTTGCAGTTTGCTTTTAGATGTCTTTATGCCCATGTTATCTGTGCACTAAAGCATACTGAGCTGCAGAGCTTCTGCCTTTTCCCTGCATATACGGATGGAAATCAGTAGGCATCAGGACATCCTCCTGAAGAAGAGGACACTGCAGCTCCTGTGGAAGTGTGCCCTGACTGCTGGCAGGTACAACCTGTGACTCACTTCCACCTGGGTTCAGCAGTGCTTGTTTTAGCCTGCTCTTTCTCCTTGCTGCAACTCCTCTCTGCCCTATCTCTTTCCAGCCAGTAGTATGGATGGCCATTTTGGCAGGGTTATCATTCTCTGTGGTACCCTGGAGCCTGGGATACATTTAGACACTGTAATAATACTGATAACGATAATAATAAATAAAGATGGAATCTTGGGAGGACATTTATTTTAATGATTCCCGTTCTGCCTGCTACATTTAGAGGTAATATCAGCTATCTGTCTACGTCTTCTTTAATCTGGCCAACTAATTTGAGGTAATATTTATCATATAAAGGCTCTGGGTATTTGTGAACATTTCTGTCCATGCACAAGACTCAAAATTCAGATGTCCTGCAGCAGGCAGAAGATTCTCAGGGGTAACTAGAACAGTCTTGAGGCATTTTCAGCTTCAAGTTCTTTCCTACAAATGCCAAACAATCCTTGCTCACTATTCACAGCCTTCAAGGAGAATGGAGAGCACTTGATATGCAGCAAGATTCAGCCCTTCATAACCAGAAACAGCGTTGGACATCTGTTAAATTGCAGCCTGATAGGTCTGCAGTGTCTGGATTGTGATCTATGCCAAGATGCCATCACCACAGAGGACATTTTGCCCTCTCTTTCCTCCCTAGTTATGTCTTGCACACAATCAACCAAAGCTGCTTTGAATGACACCAAGTGCCATTTACTCTCAAGGAGAAGCCCAAACCAGTGATGCATTAAAAAGTATGAGAACACAAATATTCCTTCACTATTTACGAAAGTTCTGGGAGTGTCCAGTTCTTGACTGAAGAGGGAAGAGAATAGGAACAAGGACACAGGTTCACGGAGTCCAAAAATCCGTCAGTCTAAGAGGAAAATTAAATCCTGCTCTCTGGACAGGAACAGAGACGAACACGTGATTTGAGCAGGGATGCAAGGATACTTGTTCAAATATTCTCCCATCTTCCAACTATTCATGATTCAGGGATGTATTAAGTCTGAGATGTGCCATCTCCTTACTTAATAACCCAGGGGGATTCCTGTATGAGCATGGTCATTTCCGTGAACCAACACTAACTTTAAATATCCAGAATTCCCTGTGGGCAGTATTCCCACAGCCTACCCACACACTGGGGTAGAACAACAGCCCTGTGCTCACTTTGTGCCTGCTGAGCACTCACCTCATTTATTGGCCCCTTGTTGCTGTCTTGGGAAAAAACAGGGAGCACTCAGTCCCCAGAGCCTACAGAGATCACAGGGAGAAGATTTAAATCAGGCAGCACCTCTGTGGGAAACCCACTGAGCTCTCCTGCATCTTACAGCAGCTTCAGAGACATGTCAAGCAAAATTACTGGGCAACAGCTCATCTGTGCCATATCTCTTAAGAAGGATCTTGGTGAGAGGTTCAGAAACAAACATCTCTGGAAGGACTGAGGCTTTTTCGCCTGCAGGATTGGGCTCTCACACTGTTTTTCTCTCACCTTGTCATCCAGCGCTATGACTCATGCAAATGAAGAGCATCTGAACTCAAGTAAGAAAAATCCCTCGGGACTATCAAAGGGCACAGAACTTGGGGAGAGGGAGGGGAAAATGTATTTGCATAGTCATCATGACAGTCATCAGAGCAATAAACAATTAGGTTTTTCCTAATTAACAGTGCTTCAGCTGCAGTACCTGCTTTGCAGTCTCTATCCAGGAGAGTCAGGCAGGCCTTCAGGTGTTTTACTAGCACTTGCAAAAATCCTCAGAAAGAGGGGAACTTCACTTAAGAGAGAGTCTGTCCTCCCTCAGGGTGTCCCTGGAGAGAGAACTCGACTCAGGCTTGGCTAATGAATGTCACTGCTGTGGCAAAAACTCCTCAAGGTGAATGTGTCTGATGGGAACACACACAGATACAGAGCCATACAGAGGAAACTTTTGCTTCCCTCAGAAGAAAATAAAGGGATGTACATGTATGGGAGAGAGCCCTTTCTTGTCCTTCATACTCCCATCTCCCTTACAAGATTGAACTCCCTGAATAAAAAGGGACAGGGTTGACACTGTGTCTCTAGATCTACAAATGCAGACTTGTCACCACCCAGCTAAAGAACTATTGAAACACCATCTTAATTAAATACCAAAACTTAGAAATAAGCAGCCATTGGTATGTACGGTTTGTTGTCATTTTTAACCAAGTCTTTTTTACTCCCTACCTCCAGTAAAATCATGGAATCCTAGAATGGCTTGGATTGGAAGGGACCTCAGATATCGTTTAGTTCCAACACTCTCCCATGGGCAAGGTTGTCAACCATGAAATCAGGCACTAGTTCAGGATGTCCAGGGTCCCATCCAACTTGGCCTTGAATACCTACAGAGACAGGGCATAGTACTTACTCATCAAGAGTTTGTTCATCTCCTTATCTCCACAGAGTGCAAAGGCAAGGGAACCTGTTATCTCCCAGTCTGCACAACCACTACTGATGGCATTAGCCATGGAAAAAGCATAACTTGATTTTCCCAGTCCAAAATAAGGGTTTCCAATGACTACTTTTAAGGCTATCCTCTGCCAGCCTGGAACTTGGCTCTTCTAGCTCTGAGAGTGGCCTGAATGAAGCTCAAGATCATGTCCCTTCTGGTGAATTTTCTTAGCAGCTGTTGCAGCATCCCCAGCCTCAGAGCAACAGATCCGTCTGCACATGAGCAGGGGCCGTGCATGGGAGTGGGCAATGTGGAGATCCTTCCCTCGGGCTTCATGAGGTTCCTGGAATCCCTGACTAAACCCTAATGCACAATAGTGTCTCCAGAGAGCATCTCCTCTTAGAGAACATGCTGCTTTAGGAACCTTCCCACAAACATGTACTATTCCTCCATTTTAAGGTGGACCAGTGGCAGAATTAAAAGAGCAAAGCAAAACTGAGAAATCTTTTCTGTCTCCTGGTATCTTTGCTACTTCATTGCTTTATAATAAATGCACATTCCCAGCTGGCCTGAGGGCCCCTCTCTCATGCCTGGGCAGAGGTGATATTCATTCACGGTTCACAGAGGGGGGGATAGAATCACATACTCTACTTTCACAGTGGATAGCTCAGAATCAAGAACTCCCCACTAGACACTATCTAATCAAAACCAGACACTCCCTGAGGGCACCATATACATTTAGGAAACAAAGACAGCCAGCCCTCCATGACCAAACTTCTCAGTGAAGGGAAGAATGGTCCTTTTTCCACAGCAGTCCCCAAGCTTACTTGAAAAATAGAACATTTTCTTCTCCTCCTGCACAATTCTCCACCTCCCAAGTCCCAACACAAAAGCAAAGAGAGAAATAGAACGCTCACAGCTCTCCCTGGCAGAAACACTGCTCAGTGGATGCACCTCTCCCTAATTCCCTCCTCAAGACAAAGAGGCTCTGGACATAAAAATGCATTTCTTCCTGACTGTCCCATGGTGGGACTGAACAAGGACATCCCCAAACAATGCAGTGAGTGCTGCTAGTAAGATGAGAGAGAGCAAGATTCCTGGGTTTTGTTTCTGGTCCTCCCACTGGTTCACTGTGTGGTGTATGGATATATCATGCTTAAGCTCCCTCCAATACAGTTCTTTTAATACCATCTGGGTTTACTTTTGTGAAGTCTCTGAAAAATCCTGCCCACATCCACTTTGTTAGTGCCTATATGACAGATCACATGTGCAATAAAAAAACCCTTGTGCCCATCCCCAAGGATTCATGATCCTTGCATGTGATGAAAGATCCCTGGGATTGCTTATGGTCTCAGCAGGTGGGCTGAGAGAGGTCTGGAGATCCCAAAGACTGACTGGGGGTGTCTTTACCTTGTATCGGGAGGGCAGTGTGCTTGTCCCAGGAATGACACCATGCAATCATCAGAGCCAACCCAACTGGAAAATGCATCAGCATAAGCTGCAGGGCAGCTCCTGAGGGACAGGGAAGGGTGAGTCTGTCATGTCCAACTTTTCTGAAAGGTTGACAAAGACTAGAAGATCTTGGGAGGAAAGCGATATTACTCTTCATTTTTCAGTCATTCAAGGCATGACCTTCCAGCATCTAAGTGATGAGGAATGTGTTGTCCATGGGGTGATCCAACTTGATTTCACAACTGCCAGCTATAACTCACCTTCCAGTGCTAAACCTCTGGGGCAGAGGCAGTCTTTTTGTTCTAGTTTATCTGTCTCTGAGACTACAAAGGCCTTAAATCTTGATTACAGCCTCTGAGTGCGCCCTCAGGACAGAGAGACGCAGTAGTGCAAGGAGCAAAGCCAGAGCCAGACTGTGAGAAGGAAGAGCCACTGAGAACAAGTAGTTAAAAATGATGTGTTTTTCCCAAGAACATTTTTCCTAGTAAAGCAAAAGGGACACTTGAGGTTGGGCCTTAACTAGCTCAGTGTAAAACACCATGAAATGGAGCATGCTGGCCCTGCCAGCCCCCTCCCCTGGCCCTCAAAGGAAACCCAAGGGCTTTCACCATCTCTTCTCCATTTTCTATGGCTTCTGCTGCTTTGGGAGACAAGGAAGGGGACAGCTCAAAATGGAAAGGAAGAGATTGAAAGGGATGAATATATATGGGGATAAAAGAAAAAAACCCACTTTCCTCCTCACAAAGGGAAGCTGCTGGCTGATTGCTTTAGGCAATACACAGAGGTTGCTTTGTAACACATGGCTTTCTATGCGGGGCCTTCTTTCAACTGCTGCAATAGAAGAGGAGGGAGAAAGAAAGAATTGAAGTGGATTCAAGGCCTCCTCACAGAGAAATGCCCATCCCACATTATAACACTTTTATCTAGTCTTGTAAAAAACATAACTAGGTATGGCTGAGGCTTATAGAGCTCCCCATTCTCATTACTACAAACTGTCAGGCCCAGATGGCCAGCCCAGCTCGCTCCAGAGTCTACCAACCACCTCTTTTCCCTTCTCTCCCATTCACAAACAGGATTTTCCACAATCAGCCTTGCACAGATGCCACCATGTCAGCTGAAGCATGCCTGGCTGGCCAGTGTCTCTCTGCACTGTGAGAAAACAGGCATATTTTTAATGCTACAGTCACTTTAGCTAGCTAGAGAGGGCTAGAGGTGATATGTGGGGTGAAGAGAGAAGAGCGGGAATGTAGGAAGCACTAAGAAAGATGATGAGAAATGTATGACAAAACCTGGGAGGTATACTAGGTATTATGATGAGCAAAACACTTTTGATTTTGGATGATATGACTCTCCACTGACTTCTTCCATTCACCATCCCATGTTCCCAGCTTGGTCCCATAAGAAGCAGCCATTCATTCTAGCCCTCCCTCAAGACCCTCCATGTCTCTCCAAAGCAACATCACTCCACAATCTCTCATTCCCCACTTTTCACTGAATCCTGTATCTTCTACCACCACCCTTCCCACTGGCCATATGTTTTCAGTCAAGATTTTGTCTGCTGGGAGTAGAAAAGGCATCTGGGGTGATGTTCTTGGGCTGCATTAAAAGAGGAGTTGGGCTGCATTAAAAGAGGAGTGGTCAGCAGGGAGAGGGAGGTGGTGGTCCCCCTCTACTCAGCTCTTGTGAGGCCCCATCTGGAGTACTGTGTCCAGGCCTGGGGCCCCCAGCACAAGAAGGACGTGGAGCTCTTGGAACGAGTGCAGAGGAGGGCAACCAAGATGATCAGAGGGCTGGAGCACCTCTCCTATGAGGAAAGGTTGAGGGAACTGGGCTTGTTTAGTTTGGAGAAGAGAAGGCTCTGGGGAGACCTCATTGTGGCCTTCCAATACTTGAAGGGAGCGTATAAACAGGAGGGGGATCGATTGTTTGTGAGGGTGGATAGTGATAGGACAAGGGGGAATGGTTTTAAGCTGAGACAGGGGTGATTTAGGTTAGATATTAGGAGGAAGTTTTTCACACAGAGGGTGGTGATGCACTAGAACAGGTTGCCCAGGGAGGTTGTGGATGCCCCATCCCTGGAGGCATTCAAGGCCAGACTGGACGTGGCTCTGGGCAGCCTCGTCTAGTGGTTGGCGACCCTGCACTTGGCAGGGGGGTTGAGACTCGATGATCTTTGAGGTCCTTTTCAACCCAATCCATTCTCTGATTCTATGATTCTATGATTCTATGGTTCTATGATTCTATGATTCTATGATTCTTATCATATACATGAATCCAAGCTATCTCCTTTAGGATCTGATCCAGGATTCCCAAATCCGCCAGCCTGATTTTTAGTGTGTAATGATTCACAAGTCTCCCTGTTGTTCAACCTGAGGACTCTCTTTACATCCTGTTATTTATTTCTGGAAGGAGGCCTTTCTTTTGAATGATGTGAAAGCATTTGCCTGACATGATGGAAATATATGAGCATGACTCCCAGCTCCTCCCCCAGGGCCCATGAAAGCAATACAGAGGACAAGGAGGGGAGAGCAGTGTTTGCAAGCAGAACTGAATGGACACAGCTTCCTGGTGACAGGAGATATTTATGTGTTCGCCAGCGTTTTAGTATAAAAATATGGAGAGTTACCGAAGTGTGTGTGGGAGTGCAGAAAGAACAGCAAACTAAAACACAGCCATCAATCTCCTGCTGCCCAGTCGGGGTGTGAAGGACAGACCTCAGTTACCTGTTTTTGCAAGCAGCTAATTACATAAGGAAGCAGATGATAGAATTTTTTTCCCAGACTCCTGCTTTTATTTATTTTCCTTTTTTTCTCAAGGTGTTCTGCTGGGAAAAATGGCTTGAAATGGACAAGATGTGCTGATGCTAACATAGTATCAAGAGCAGTGCAGGAGCATGAATGAGATGGTTTAGTGGGCATGCTGGGGATGGATTGATGGTTGGACTTGATGATCTTAATGGTCTTTTCCAACCTTAATAATTCTGTGATTCCAGAGAGATGGGGTGGTTCTTTCCTGTGCAGAAAATGCATTAAAAAGAGAGATATTCAGGCTCAGTGATACCATTACTCCTTGGTCTTGGAGCACCAGGACTGGTGGGCGCTTTTGCCTAATGGGTTATAGGCAGAGGTTATCATCTGATTTCAAACTCACAGAGCTATGTGGTTGTTAACTGGCAGCCTCTCACGACAGCACTGTGTTTAGTCCCATGAAAGAATTTGTTCGGGGCTACTTCCATTTCTACCCTTTTGTCTTCTTCCTTCTCCCTTGCTTCTTCCTTTCTCTCCCAGTGGTTTCTTTCTTTGTTCCTGAGCGATCACTGCAGGCAAGGGCTGAAATTTCTGCCTTTCGGTTCCATTCTACATCAAAGGTCTCGCCCAGGTCAAGAGCCTCTCCAGCTGCATGGGGATGATACTGAGAGCACTTGAGGCTTTTATGGGCTAGGAGAACATCCTTGTTGATTCATGAATTGCTGTTTACATGCTCTGGCCTGGAATCCAGCTGTCCCGCCAGCAGCTGAGCAATGTATGTCCCCAGGTTTCTCCCTGAGTCTTGCGGGCAGGCAGTAGCTCGGGTCCTGCACATCTTCACAGCACCTCTGAGAGATAGGATGATGGCACAGAAGGATCACCCAGAACAAAAAGCATTGATTTTAACTATTTTTTTCTGAGATGCCTTCTTGTTTCTTCTGTTTTTTAATTGCTTCAGTAACAAATTGTTAAGTAATTGTCCATACATGTATATATTCACAAATTGTTTGTGGATAGTCATTTGGCTTGTACCATTTTGTGCTTTAACTGTAAAGAATGAGAGTTTTAGGGAAACACATTTAAGCTTCTAGGCCATCCTGAGGATGCAGCTGTCCTGTTGTCCACAAAGTGCTACTGATCAAGGAAGTCTTATGATTTTTATTTCATCTGTAGAACCAAAACATCCTTTTCTGAAAGCTGAACCGACTCAGGCACAAGAAGAGGATGCTGAGCATCCACATTTAGATGCAAGTACCTCCTCACTGCACTCTTCATGCTAGTGTTTTCGAGGAGCAGGATGAAAGATGCATAGACACGGGTCAGTCAATCCACTGCTGCGGCTTCAAGACATCCCCGCCTACCACGTGCTGTGTTTGTCAGACAGAAGCACCAGTCGGTTCCTGAAATCCCACGTGTTCTCCTTAGAGACTCACAAACCAGTTGCTTGCATCCCGACGCACGTGGCCTTGTCTTGCTGGTGTGGCAGGAGAACAAAATCCCTCGACTGCAAGCTTTGTGTGATTAGCTCCCTGTGAGAGGCTGAGGAGAAGATGCTTCCTGTGATGAACAGCGCCCAGATAAAACAAATCAGCTCTCAACACTCTACACATTATTAATTTCCTTATTTTCACTTGGGCCGTGCATCCTGGAGGAGTGATGGACTGCCAGCTCTGTGGCTGTGCTGCCCCTGCCATCCTCCCCTCCCACCCCTCTGTTCAAACCCGACCAGCTGTGTGCTGAAGACACAAATAACAGCTCAGGAGTGGGGAGATGGGGGGGAGGGTGGCTGTGTGGCACACAGGGAATCGAGGCGTGCGGTTGCCACATGAGATCTGAAGCACGCCAGCTGTCGGGGCCCACCCCCACAATCTGCTGATGCGCACAGCACCGCAGCCAAGGGCTTTACAAAGGGAGGAAAGAAAACAGAGTAACAGTAAAAAATTATTTACCTAAAGTTCAGGCACCTGTTAATAATGATTTCTCCAAGATCTGCATGCCAGAAATATCAGGAGTGCCCACTATTTCTTTGCAGTGAGTATACAGCAAAGCATCACATCATGATTAGCATCTGAACCCCAGCATCCTGTCCCACTGCCTTCCATTCTGTCCATATGGACAGAATGCATGCAGGACTGGAAACCTGTGTCCTTAAGTGCCCCTTCAAGCCCTTCTGATTTGTGGCATCTCTCCCAGATTCCCAACAGATGGACAAAAAACCTATAGAGTCCATAGATGGTAGCTGTGCTCAACTCATACGGTGGGTACAAAAGAGGGAAAGCAAGATGGTAATTCCCTGGAATGTCTCCATCAGGCTTCTACAGAAAACGCACTCAGTTAAACCAACATTGATGGACTTCTTTGATCTATTTATCCTCTAACTCCTCGTTAGGTAAGGAACATGATAGGTGATGAATTGTGCGCATCTCAGCAGGGAAAGAGCTGTACGCTGGGATTCTGAGCCAGGGAGCTGTCTCCCAAGGAGCCTATTCCAGCTGCTTGTCTGACATGGGTGCTGGGCAGAATCTCACCTTGACCATGGGGCGGGTCTCCCCAGGGTAAATATTTTACATACAATGCACCCTACAAAGCTATCCTGCCAGTGACCTGCAGGTATCTTTTCTAGGGATGAAAAATTTTCTCTTTCGGAGTAATATTCTCTTGGCTGAGACTGCCACCCAGGAGTTGTCCTCATCATCATGTTTGTAGTTCCAGCCTGCCAAACAGGAACTGGATTTTAATCAACAATTTGTTTCCCTTCAGGGCATCGAGCAGTCCTGCTTAGACTTTGGGATGTGACCAACACTTCCCTACTCTTCATTCATACAAATGAGCAGTGCTGTTGCTTGGTTGTGATTTCTAAGCAGCTACAAGTTAAAACTGGTCATTTGAACAATTTTCTCTAAGAGTACAGGAGACAGAAAAGAAAAGCAGGGCCATCATTAAGGAAGGCAGGGGGAAGGCAATAATCACTTTTTAGTTGGGATCTGAATTTTTTCACTCCCACTTCCCTTTGGGTTGGAAAAAACCTCTTAAGATCAACCAGTCCATCTGCCCTCCCCCACTATGCCCACTAATCTGTGTCCCTCAGTGCCACATCTCTGCAGTTCTTGAACACCTCCAAAGATGGTGTCTCCACCACTTCCCAGGGCAGCCTGTGCCAGTGCCTCAGCAAGGTTCATTCCAGGTGGGGCACATTTCCCTGAAAATAGATCTAGACAAATCTAAGAGTAGCACCATGGGACAGGTCAGAGGGGATTACATCTGAGCCATGAATCAACAGCTTGCACAGACCAATACCTGTACAATGCAATTCCCTCTGAATCATCTTGTTTCTAGGAACAAACTAAAAGTGATTACTGCTCTTTTTCTGGAGGGACATAAAGATGATTTTAGTTGTTTTCTGCAGAATCTTTCACAGCTGGAGATTGGCTTCCCTGTGGAACACCCATTCCTCACTCCCATCCCAGGAACTGGCCTGAAAATCTCTCCATCTAATGCGTTTATTTTGGTGATGTAGGTGACATTTCTGCCTCTTGCAACGACTTGATCACTCTTGCTCACATGGATTCTTCTTGTGCAAGGGGACTTGAGCCCTCACTGTGGCAGCGTGCTAATTCTCAGTCTTACTTTAAGCATCCTGGGTTTAATCTGAACTTTTCTGCGTAACACTAATGTTATGGAAAATCAGTTATAATAGACGAGGACCATTATTGTTCTTCAGGTCAAGCAATCAATGCAGTAATTTCCTTCCACGTTAATGCTATTATTTGGCTGTAATCACTTCCAGTTGAGTTTGCATGAAAATCAAGTTGAAACTGCTCCTGGTCATATTCACCTGGAAAATAGTCAAGACTCTCCTCTAGAAAATCAAGACTTTCTTCCAGTGAGCTTTAATTAACAATGATCATGATTCTGCTACTCTCTGAGGATTTCTTATCTTCCGGAGATGTCACCAAAGACACTCAGGGGATGGTGTAACTCACAGTGTATTTCTGTTTGAAATGGCCTTGGACTGCAGCCTGAATGCATTTTTTGTTAGCTTTTAGCAACAAAGCTAAAGCAGAAACAACCCCTGTCTTTTATGGACAGCCATATCAGCGCTCAGAGATTAAGGAAGCCCAGAACAGTGCCTGGAAAGCAAGGCTCAAAACACTGCCAGTTTTCTTCCATAAATCCTGTTCCTTAAACAACACACCCATATATAATAGTTTAAATAAAGCAAGGCCAGATGCAGTCCAGAAAAAGAACGGATGCCATTATTTAGAGCCTTCCATAATGCAGCCAGCATGGATTATGTATTGGTGTAGGGGTCTACAGTCCTTTAATTTTCCTGACAGGTTTATGCCCAGCTATCCCTTTGGAGGCTGCTTTTGTTGCCCCTTCTGTACTGCATGATATTGCAAAAGTCATGCGGACTGTCAGTACAGATCCCAGCTTTTCCTCAAAATGCTCCGGTTTTGTTTGGCAAAAATTGAGTTATTATATACAACGAAGCTTGGTTCTTAAGTCATCAGGGACTGCTATACATCTGGTTATGCATCTGATGTGATTCAAGTATCAACCAGATCTCCAACTAGCTGATAGCCAGAGGAAGAGCAACTTTGACCCAGTTTCTTAAAATTATCACGGAGATGTGCTCCAGCAGCATCTAAAGGCAGCAGCACTTGATAAAGGCCATTGTTTTCTGAGATAGACTTGGCCTGGCATCCTTGTGCCTGTTAGAAAGTGCCTTCTGCATCATGAGGATGGTGTCCAAAAGCCAAAAGACTGGTGGAGCAGAAAATTTGAGGCACACTTGGAAAAGCATGGAGTTGACTTTGCTAACCAGGTTTCCCTTGTGCTTAGCAACAGCTCCAGTGGGCCCCTGGGAGTTTTCAGTAGTCAGGAGCCTTGTTCCTTGGCAGGAACATAATGTTGGCTGTTTAGCATGCTGCTGAACCTGTAATCTACAGCCAAGCAATAGCAACCATGGTAGCCAAGTGAACAGCAGGCTTGGAAGGGTTTTTTTTTTTTTTTTTTGAGGGCTGATTTCCTCTGCCATTTGCAAGAGGGCATCCTGCAGCCAGGCCATATGATTCAGGACTCTGCCTCACCATGGACGTGCTGCTTCAGTGCTCTGCATGTATGAAAACGGCAGCACACGTCAGTTTCAGGTGACATAAGGTGACTGTTCAGCAGGTGGGTAAGAGGCTCATTAAAATCAAAGAATGCACTGCCTAAAAGCACACACAGCCCTAAAGCTTGCATAGTAAAACTAGATGCTGTGCATGCTTTTTTTCCCAACATGCTGATCGGTGTGCAGATCTCTCAGGGTGCACCTAACGTATTGTGCAACTGTATTTTGTCCTTCTCTCCTTCTCATGTCACTGCAGATAAACCTCCACTCTGTTTTGGCTGCTTCTTTTCATTGGAACCACTTATGGTTGTATCGCACTTCAAGAACACACATCAGCACATCCAGTATCACCATGGTCATGACCCACAACACCCCTCACTGCTCCTCTCCTGAGTAGTTTTGAAGCAATGGGTACCAATCACAATAAATTGCTCCAAATGGCACAACAGTTTGCTGGTATGGAGAAATGATAAGCAGAAGAACTGTAGATTCATTTTCACTTGAACTTTCAGCCAGAATTGATATGGACTAAAGACTATGGCAAATCAAGCAAATTCATTTTTGCCTATGACCTGTGCCAGGATTTTAATACAGCAAGGTCTCACACAGTAAATGGTTACCAAAGGAGTATCTACATTGTGTGGAGCCACATGAGTGCACACATTTCTGGAGAAGTGTGATGTATACTTCTAATGTCATCCAAACTTGGGGGAAAATGTTTAGTTTTCCTCTAGCCAAAAGCATGTCATGTATTTGCATATAGTGAAAACAGGCTCATCCTCTGCTTTTAGAGCTGCATTCCTCTCTTCCCCTCTCCCCACTGTGAGAAGTGAAATTTCTCTCAGCACCATTCTCTGCTCCATTATGTCCATATTGCTGTGCGTTCTCACACTGGTTTCTCTTCCTGCCATTTCCAGCAGGGAATGGGGATCACTTGTGCTAAGCTTTGCTGACAGAGGCAAAAGAAGAAGGCAAATAAAATTAACTACAGCATAATGCATTCAAAACAAAAAAACCTGGGCTTCCTTTTCAGCCTGTAGAATAAAAAGGCAGGATGCAGGTTCTTTTGGGACATTTTAGTCTGTCTCAATCATCCTTTTTTCAGTTCCAGCTCCAAATGAGAGACTTCATGATGGGGTATTTTGAGATAAATAAGTGTAAACTCTCCTGACCAAAGGAGCCATGTCCTAGGTGTCCAGATAGTCCAAGGCTGCAAGACAGGTACTGAACACATTGAAGAGCCAAGGAGAATAGGAAGAAAGGAGAAGAGGGGGAGAGGAGAAGGGAAGCGAAGCGAAG